>NW_017307214.1:680020-682924 GCF_000935625.1 Nanorana parkeri
AGAGGGGCCTGCGCTGACATCTCTGCCTCCCCGGAGCGCACGCACAATGAATTACCAGCCCAGCAGGGCAATAAAACCTCCTTCAAAGCCCAATAAAAGAAAAAGCCGCCCAACAGACGCGAAGCTCCAAATACCAGCAGATCCGTAATAAAAAAATACGTCCCATGAGGCATTGCAAGGCTGACAGTTACAGGCGTGACTCCAAGAAGCATGTTGGGATTTGTAGTTAAAGCAAAGCTGGGGGTTCGAAGTTGCCCACCCCAGGCCTGAGGGAAAGCATAGACGTCAATGAAAGGCAGCGCGGACCGCAAACGTATGCTTGGTGTGACCGCCGACCTTGCCGAGTCCATGCAGGTGATCACTGGTCAATGCTGACTTCCACCATGTGGCGTGTAGAGACTCCACTTCATCAAAGCATACTGACTCGAACGTATGCTTGCTGTGACCGCCGACCTCGCCGGCTCCACTTCATCAAAGCATACTGACTCGAACTAGAGCTGCAGCTAACGATTATTTTCAAAATCGATTAGTTAGCCGATTATTAAGTTCGATTAATCGGTTAATCGGATAAACAATAACATACATTTTAAAAAATGGCTCCAGTGATGGACTACTAGTTTGTATTGAGGTTGTAGTCCATCACAGGAGCAAGCTTGGCGCGGTGGAAGTAAAAAAAATGGTGTGGTGTGCAATATAGTGAAATGGAAAGTGTAAAATTATACAGCAATGAATGCAGAATGGCATCGGCTATAGAGGACTACAAATCCCAGCAATAGTACATTATACAGAAAAAAAAGCAAAGGTCGGAGCAGCCTGGACTCATTGACATCTACGGCAACACGTTGCATCACCTGACCGTCACAGCGGATGATGCGGATCTACTCACTGCGATTGCATCACGCCGCTGTCAACCAGGAAAGTTGCGGATGTCGGTAACATTACGACACGGGGGGGATTCTACGAAAGACGTGATGTGGAAATCGGAATGGTGAATCAGCGAGCTCTCAGTACAAATGTGTCACCAGAACAACTTCCTGTAGTGCTATGAGAGGCCATAGGGTGCCCATGAACATCAATGTCCTATTCAGGGTAAAATGACAGGGCCTCTTTAATGGCCAAACCTGACCCCATTATACTCCCTCGGAAATAGCTGAAGCTTCTGGGTATGGAAGCACGTGACCTCCTCCCATGATGCATTGCATGGGATGCAGCAACCAGGACCAGTAACTGTAGAGTGAGGAAGGAGATGACATCATGGATCTTGTGTAAGCTCCGATCCCTACAACACAGAGCTTATACAGGGTCAGGACTGGAGAGGAAGGAGGGGAGGGGTGGTATGAGCACGCTGTGTATGAGGGGGTCTGGGCTTTACACATAGACCTTATTTTCCAGTAACGAAGGGAGCCTGCAGCAGTATTTACCCCAGGGGCGGATACAAGACCAGACCACTCTGCACAAGTAGAGAGAGCAGCAGTGACCGGTCTTTATTACAGGAAGAGGAGACGAGACCAGTCACCCTGCACAAGGAGAGAGATGAGCAGTGAGCGGTCTTTATTACAGGAGGGGGCGGAGACAAGATCAGTCACCCTGCACAAGGAGAGAGATGAGCAGTGACCGGTCTTTATTACAGGAGAGGGCGAAGACAAGACCAGTCACCTTGCACAAGGAGAGAGAGCAGCAGTGGCCAGTCTTTATTACAGGAGGGGGCGGAGACCAGACCAGTCACCCTGCACAAGGAGAGAGAGCAGCAGTGGCCAGTCTTTATTACAGGAGGGGGGGCGAAGACAAGACCAGTCACCCTGCACAAGGAGAGAGAGCAGCAGTGGCCAGTCTTTATTACAGGAGGGGGCGGAGACAAGAACAGTCACCCTGCACAAGGAGAGAGAGCAGCAGTGAGCGGTCTTTATTACAGGAAGGGCGGAGACAAGACCAGTCACCCTGCACAAGGAGAGAACAGCAGTGACAGGTCTTTGATGTAAGTGGAAATTTGGGAGTGGAAAGCAGTATTAGTCAGACGATGAAGCTGAATGGGGGAGGGGGGAGCGGTATTCCCTGCGGTCCAGCAAACAATTCCCGCAACCGCCCCCCCCAGGACAATACAAATTTCCCCTACTGATTGATTATGCAAAACGATCGGCGTTTGGCAATAAGTCTCGGGGGACCCCTCGATTTCCATCTCACTGTTTGAAGTTTGCTGCTCTCCGCACTGGGCAGTGCAGACTGCAGACAGGCTGAATGTAAACAAAGCAATGTTTCCACATGTAAGGACAGGTAACATTTGATATTAGTAAACGCGCTCCGCTTGCCCCGTACACACAAAGCTATCTTGTTTATAAACACGATCTTCGTTCACAACGCGCGCACACACATGCGCACACAAGGGGATTATTGGCAGCTGTTTGATAACAAGCAGCAATTCCCATTTCATTTCTTCTCCTGGAATTGTTGTCGTCGGTCTCGGTGAACGGTAACCAAGCAGCCGAGATGTTCTCGTTGTGAACCCGGCATACAAATAAATCACATCTGATCCTATATGATTATCCGTATCCACCTCAATACCGACATGTTACGCCCCCTTCCTGCCCGGGCCATTCATCAGCATTCAGGGTGACAATTACTCGGCCGTGTAACACGGCATCCAAATGACAATTCTATTGTTTTGTTGAGACAGACGCAGGTTTCTTTTGGAGGCATTTAAAAGGAGGACGTCCGGGAATGATGATTTATTGGTTACTTGCACCGGAGACTCGGTTATGTCACTGTACCTACTGTGAAGCATGGTGGAGGCTCGGTTATGTCACTGTACCTACTGTGAAGCATGGTGGAGGCTCGGTTATGTCACTGTACCTACTGTGAAGCATGGAGGAGGCTCGGTTATGTCACTGTACCTACTGTGAAGCATGG
>NW_017307214.1:684858-685208 GCF_000935625.1 Nanorana parkeri
TGTACCTACTGTGAAGCATGGAGGAGGCTCGGTTATCTCACCATACCTACTGTGAAGCATGGAGGAGGCTCGGCCATGTCACCGTACCTACTGTGAAGCATGTAGGAACTCGGTTATCTCACCGTACCTACTGTGAAGCATGGGGGAGGCTCGGCCATGTCACTGTACCTACTGTGAAGCATGGAGGAGGCTCGGTTATCTCACTGTACCTACTGTGAAGCATGGAGAAGGCTCGGTTATGTCACTGTACCTACTGTGAAGCATGGAGGAGGCTCGGTTATGTCACTGTACCTACTGTGAAGCATGGAGGAGGCTCGGTTATGTCACTGTACCTACTGTGAAGCATGGAG
>NW_017307214.1:686168-687070 GCF_000935625.1 Nanorana parkeri
CATAGTATCAGCACAGGGATCCCGTCATAGTATCAGCACAGGGATCCCGCCATAGTATCAGCACAGGGATCCCGCCATAGTATCAGCACAGGGATCCCGTCATAGTATCAGCACAGGGATCCCGTCATAGTATCAGCACAGGGATCCCGCCATAGTATCAGCACAGGGATCCCGTCATAGTATCAGCACAGGGATCCCGTCATAGTATCAGCACAGGGATCCCGCCATAGTATCAGCACAGGGATCCCGTCATAGTATCAGCACAGGGATCCCGCCATAGTATCAGCACAGGGATCCCGCCATAGTATCAGCACAGGGATCCCGTCATAGTATCAGCACAGGGATCCCGCCATAGTATCAGCACAGGGATCCCGCCATAGTATCAGCACAGGGATCCCGCCATAGTATCAGCACAGGGATCCCGCCATAGTATCAGCACAGGGATCCCGCCATTGTATCAGCACAGGGATCCCGCCAGGTAAGAGATGAGCAATGACGGATGAGGAATACTGCGCTCAGGTACTGGTGGGCGGAGCCTCTATTACAGTGGGAGGGAACTGACACGCGTGTTCAATGTCTGCGTGTTATCGGGACACAGCAACACTGATCAGCGAGGAGATACAAAGTGTCAGATAGAAGGGATCAGAACACAGAGCCATGGGGGGAGGAAGGGGCGGGCCTTACTACCTGTCATCACTGTGATTGGTCCACAACCATCATAAGGCACACAGACACTCTGATTGGCTTTGTAATGTGACTCTGATCTCCACTGTCCAATGACAGCACACATACAGGAACCGTGAGCGCGCCTGGTGCACGTCAGTGTCATACAGTGTAATGATGAGAGATGTCAGTGCCTGGCAGTGTACAGTGAGAGAGATGTCAGTGCCATACAGTGTAAT
>NW_017307215.1:0-1003 GCF_000935625.1 Nanorana parkeri
AGGGCAAGAGAAGTGGTACTGTGCAGAGTCCATACATACAGTGTATGATACATGATGTGTGCAGTGCAGTGGTTGGTGCCGGCATCCCGGGACGGAGGTCGGTATACGGCGTATACTTTATGTGGTTTCGGGGGATCTCCTCGTCTGTCACCATGGTGATGATGTGGACAGGAAACGCTGCGTGACGAGACAATACGGAGAACTTCAAGTCACATTCCTGAGCAAAACAAGGAACTGCAACATGTGACACCCGGACCGAGATCTCTGCAGATTATTCCACCACTGACCTCTCTAGAGATCTGCAGAGCATTGCTCCGTCCCATCTCCCTCCTGACAGATACATATTGATATATTCTGCAGATTATTCCACCACTGACCTCTCTAGAGATCTGCAGAGCATTGCTCCGTCCCATCTCCCTCCTGACAGATACATATTGATATATTCTGCAGATTATTCCACCACTGACCTCTCTAGAGATCTGCAGAGCATTGCTCCGTCCCATCTCCCTCCTGACAGATACATATTGATATATTCTGCAGATTATTCCACCACTGACCTCTCTAGAGATCTGCAGAGCATTGCTCCGTCCCATCTCCCTCCTGACAGATACATATTGATATATTCTGCAGATTATTCCACCACTGACCTCTCTAGAGATCTGCAGAGCATTGCTCCGTCCCATCTCCCTCCTGACAGATACATATTGATATATTCTGCAGATGATTCCACTACTGACCTCTCTAGAGATCTGCAGAACATTGCTCTGTCCCATCTCCCCCCTGACATACATATTGATATATTCTGCAGATTATTCTACCACTGACCCCTCTATAGGTCTGCAGATGGTTGCTCTGTACATTGGGGGTATGTGCGGGGTGGACGTGCCCGCTCTGTGCTCTGGCCCCGTCTCTCCTCTCTGTCTCTGGCTGCAGATAAGATCCCGAACTCTGAGAGCCGGTGGAAGTTGCAGTCAGACTGGCTGGAGCGGGGGGGGGGGGGGGG
>NW_017307215.1:1041-2928 GCF_000935625.1 Nanorana parkeri
TGTGGCGGGCAGTGTGGCGCGAGCGGGGTGGGCGGTGGGGGGTCATTCTCAGGGACTGTGAGCCATTATCACTCCGTCCGTCCGTCTGTCTGCACCATTCCGATAAACAAACACAACTATGCGACGCTCTGCGGAACACGTCACCCCGCAAGAATCCGCCGTCCTCATATCTGTTATAGCCTCATGGAGGACGGTCAGTCTGCAGAGCATTGCAACACTGCAGCATCTCTCCTTTTCTGTAAAAACTAAAAGGACGCAGAAGGATCCCTGGGCTTCCCTAAGAGATGGAGCAATGTTCTGCAGATCTCTAGAGGGGTCAGTGGTGGAATAGTCCGCAGAATATAACAATATGTATCTGTCAGGGGGAGATGGGACGGAGCAATGTTCTGCAGATCTCTAGAGAGGTCAGTGATGGAATAATCTGCAGAATATATCATTCTGTATATGTCAGGAGGCAGATGGGATGGAGAAATGATCTGCAGATCTCTACTGAGGTCAGTGATGGAATAATCTGCAGAATATATCAATATAAACGTTATGTTATTGAAGGAGTAGTTGGTACCGGGAACAGAGGTGATGACTCATTCACTAGTATGGGCTCATTGATACCAGCGGAGGTGCGTGTTGCGTAGAACACGCGTGTGCTGGTGTGTGTCATGTAGCTGCGATGCGTTTTACTTTTACTTTTTTTAACTTTATTGAAATGTCACAAAATGACACGTCAGTCCCAGCCTCATTGCGCTGATCAATACTGATCAATACACCCGATGTGAATGAGCTAGGGTTGCCACCTTTTCTTCAAGCGGAACCCGAACACTCTAGTGACACGCAGACACTTTTTCGGGAGAATTAGTCGCAGCTTATTCATATGTGAACAGCGCCACCCATTCATATGTAAACATCACAGTTGAGACTATTTTCAGTGGGGGGCCAGTAGCCCCTATCCTAATTTTGGTTGCCCCCTATCTGCCTGACATCTTGTGTTCGGGTTTCAGCTGCCATGAAACCCGACCAATTCACCGGACCAATCTGGATCTCCGGCTGGACGCAGCCGCGGGTCCTCTCTGTGTGGTCGCTGTTCCATGAATTCCCGGGATCACATTCCCTGGGACGGAGAGACGGGGGACCCCCACAAGGTGCCAGTCTGTGCCCAGAGGGCTGCGCCATGTGTACTGGGCCTCATAGGACGCCAGGGGCGGGGAGCGGGCCAGTGCAGGCGCCAGGCTGTTCTCCTTATCTCCTGGGGAAGTCTGCGAGTCAGTAAACAGAGCGGGGAAGGAAGTCAGCCACAGATACAGCTCTGGGCCCGCCGACGTAACCCCTTGTGAGCCGGCCGGGGGGCCATTTTACTGGAGTCTGACCGCCAGTGACCGATGTACCGGCCGTCACACGACCACCGAGCGACCACTGATCCCAGTACCAACAGTCATATATATCACTGCAATACCGGTAGTCATTCTCAGTATCTGTTCTTTTTCTGTATGTATGGACTCTGCACAGTACCACTTCTCTTGCCCTGTATGCCGGGTGTCATTCTCAGTATCTGTTCTTATTCTGTATGTATGGACTCTGCACAGTACCACTTCTCTTGTCCTGTATGTCGGGTGTCATTCTCGGTATCTGTTCTTATTCTGTATATATGGACTGTGCACAGTAGCACTTCTCTTGTCCTGTATGCTGGGTGTCATTCTCGGTATCTGTTCTTGTTGGGATGATGACGGGAATTGTGTGCCGGATTGGCGTCCTGGTGACAGCGGTGGGGAGGGTTCGGTGGGCGGTGAGGGGGGCAGGACAGGAAGACGGGGGTCTCGGTGGTTACATGTATCACAGCACTCTCCGTCACAGGACGTCAGGAGTCGGGGGAGTGAGGACGCGGTGCTGCTGGTA
>NW_017307215.1:3153-6021 GCF_000935625.1 Nanorana parkeri
TGGTAGGTGACATCCTGCACACTCGGGGGGTCAGTATGGGGGAGATTTGGGGGTTCTGTAGAGACAGGAGGTGACAGTGGGGGTTGGGAGGATGGGGGTTATAGTACTTCTTCTTCTTAGATTCCTGTATATCTCATAGTGGCTGCAGACACCCCATATACATCTGTACCCCACCATTGTGTATACGAGAGGTATGTGTGTGTTACATTACTCTACCCCTCATGTGTACCCCACTATTTCATATAACCTGCACCCCCATAACACTGACCCCTCTACACCCCCCTGTACTCCGGTGTACCCCACTATTAATTGTAACCTGCACCCTGATAACACCAAACCCTTTACCCCCCTGTACTCCAGTGTACCCCACTATTATGTGTAACCTGCACCCTGATAACTCCTAACCCGCCACCCCCCTGTACTTCGGTGTACCCCACTATTATGTGTAACCTGCACCCTGATAACTCTTAACCCTCCACCCCCCTGTATTCCAGTGTACCCCACTATTATGTGTAACCTACACCCTGATAACTCCTAACCCGCCACCCCCCTGTACTTCGGTGTACCCCACTATTATGTGTAACCTGCACCCTGATAACTCCTAACCCGCCACCCCCCTGTACTTCGGTGTACCCCACTATTATGTGTAACCTGCACCCTGATAACACTGAACCTTCTACCCCCCTGTACTCTAGTGTACCCCACTATTATGTAAAAACTTACACTAACCCCCCTCACCACCCAGTACTCTGGTGTACCCCACTTTTATATATAACCTGTTCCTTAATAACACTGACCCCCATACCTCCCTGTACTCTTGTGTACCCCACTATTATATATAACCTGTACCCTAATAAAACTATGACCCCTCTACCTCCCCGTACTCTGATGAACCCCACTATTTTTAAAAACATTTACCATAATAACACTGCCCCCCCCCCCATACCTCCCTGTACTCTGGTGTACACCAATATTATAAAAATAATAAAAATATAACCCTTATCCTAATAACACTGACCCCTCCACCTCCCTGTACTCTGGTGTACCCCACTATTATATATAACTTTTATAGAAAACCTGTACCCCAATAACACTGATCCCTCTATGTCTTAGTAGTCTGGTGTACCCCACTATTATAAATCACTGGTACCCCGATGACATTGATCCTTCTATGTCTCAATATTCTGGTGTACCCCACTATTTCACACAACCTGTACACCAATACAAATAAAAGTTACACCCTCCCTGTCTCCTCGTGTACCCCACTATGATATATAACCTGTACCCCAAAAATACTAATCCCTCTTTATATTTTAGTACTTCAATGTACCCCACTATTATAGATAACCTGTACCCCAATAACACTGACCCCTCTACCCTCCTTGCACTCTGGTGTACCCCCTTCCGACTCCACATGTGCAGGTAACACACAGCACACAGACCTACGACTCCACATGTGCGGGTAACACACAGCACACAGACCTACGACTCCACATGTGCGGGTAACACACGGCACACAGACCTACGACTCCACATGTGCGGGTAACACACGGCACACAGACCTACGACTCCACATGTGCAGGTAACACACAACACACAGACCTACGACTCCACATGTGCGGGTAACATACAGCACACAGACCTACGACTCCACATGTGCAGATAACACACAGCACACAGACCTACGACTCCACATGTGCAGGTAACACACAGCACACAGACCTACGACTCCACATGTCCGGGTAACACACAGCACACAGACCTACAACTCCACATGTGCAGATAACACACAGCACACAGACCTACGACTCCACATGTGCAGGTAACACACAGCACACAGACCTACGACTCCACATGTCCGGGTAACACACAGCACACAGACCTACGACTCCACATGTGCAGGTAACACACAACACACAGACCTACGACTCCACATGTGCGGGTAACATACAGCACACAGACCTACGACTCCACATGTGCAGATAACACACAGCACACAGACCTACGACTCCACATGTGCAGGTAACACACAGCACACAGACCTACGACTCCACATGTCCGGGTAACACACAGCACACAGACCTACAACTCCACATGTGCGGGTAACACACAGCACACAGACCTACGACTCCACATGTGCAGATAACCTACTGCACACAGACCTACGACTCCACATGTGCGGGTAACACACAGGACACATACCTACGACTCCACATGTGCAGGTAACACACAGCACACCGACCTACGACTCCACATGTGCAGATAACCTACTGCACACAGACCTACGACTCCACATGTGCGGGTAACACACAGCACACAGACCTACGACTCCACATGTGCAGATAACACACAGCACACAGACCTACGACTCCACATGTGCAGATAACACACAGCACACAGACCTACGACTCCACATGACACAACACAAAATCTCTATTACATTCCAGCCTTGTTCTGCTCTTCATCAAAGACATCAATTTTTGTGTACATGACCCTTTGTGTTTCTGTGCTGCAGATGGAGAAATTACATTGAAGATGGCGGATTTATACAGCTGTTCCTATAACGCCTGACTGACAAGGTAATTGCCCGACTTAGGGGCCAGTCTAGGGGTAAAAGGGACCCTGTCCTCAGGAGCTTACAGTCTAGAACTATAATGAGACCCTGTCCCCAGGAGCTTACAGTCTAGGGGTATAATGAGACCCTGTCCTCAGGAGCTTACAGTCTAGAACTATAATGAGACCCTGTCCCCAGGAGCTTACAGTCTAGAGGTATAATGAGACCCTGTCCCCAGGAGCTTACAGTCTAGAGGTATAATGAGACCCTGTCCCCAGGAGCTTACAGTCTAGAGGTATAATGAGACCCTGTCC
>NW_017307215.1:7817-12941 GCF_000935625.1 Nanorana parkeri
CAGGAGCTTACAGTCTAGAGGTATAATGAGACCCTGTCCCCAGGAGCTTACAGTCTAGAGGTATAATGAGACCCTGTCCCCAGGAGCTTACAGTCTAGAGGTATAATGAGACCCTGTCCCCAGGAGCTTACAGTCTAGAACTATAATGAGACCCTGTCCCCAGGAGCTTACAGTCTAGAGGTATAATGAGACCCTGTCCCCAGGAGCTTACAGTCTAGAACTATAATGAGACCCTGTCCCCAGGAGCTTACAGTCTAGGGGTATAATGAGACCCTGTCCCCAGGAGCTTACAGTCTAGGGGTATAATGAGACCCTGTCCTCAGGAGCTTACAGTCTAGGGGTATAATGAGACCCTGTCCCCAGGAGCTTACAGTCTAGAGGTATAATGAGACCATGTCCTCAGGAGCTTACAGTCTAGAGGTATAATGAGACCCTGTCCCAGGAGCTTACAGTCTAGGGGTATAATGAGACCCTGTCCCCAGGAGCTTATAGTCTAGAGGTATAATAAGACCCTGTCCTCAGGAGCTTACAGTCTAGGGGTATAATGAGACCCTGTCCCCAGGAGCTTACAGTTGAGGGGCACGATGAAACCAATGAGGGTGTATAGATACCATCAGAGGTGTAGCGCAGTACAATCACCCCTCATTAATCTCCCACGCATGTCTTCTTCCTCCCTGCAGGTTCTCCTGGCCGGTGCTGAGCTCTCGGGTTCTACATACTGATCGCCTCCGTCTTATGTTTCGTTCTCGACGGTCTCTCCCCGCCCGGCAACTTTGGAGACATCGCTGCACCACGAAGAGCCGGGGTCCGGGGGAAGGGGCACCCCCCAGCCCCGAGGACCTCCACCATGCCCTGCGGCCGGCCGCCCACCAACTTTTCAAAAAGCTGAAAGACGAACAGCTGTGGCAGCTGGCGGAAGCCGTGGAGAGCAAGGGACGCTGGGACTGCGGCTGTGTCTGGTTCCCACTTGAGGTGAGGTCGGGGAAGCAAGCCTTGGCGCCGTACGTCCTCCTGTGTAAGCTTTACCGCTGGCCAGACCTGCGCAGTGCCTCCGAGGTAAAGAGGCTCATCCAGTGCGAGAATTACTGGAGGAAGGACGGAGAGGGCACCTTCATCTGCTGCAACCCTTACCACTTCAGCCGACTGGTGATTCCAGGTACATGGTGGGAAAATGTTCCAGAGGTGACAACAAAGGGCCAAAAAATGATTTCGGACTCAATACAGAATAGGAAGTGTAAAAAAGGGTCCACCAGAAATAATTATAATCAGATGCCATCCATGGTGCACGTCTGCTACTAGAGAGACTCCGTCCCCAGGAGCTTACAGTCTAGGGGTATAATGAGACCCTGTCCCCAGGAGCTTACAGTCTAGAGGTATAATGAGACCCTGTCCCCATGAGCTTACTGTCTAGGAGTATAATGAGACCCTGGCCCCAGGAGCTTACAGTCTAGAGGTATAATGAGACCCTGTCCCCATGAGCTTACTGTCTAGGAGTATAATGAGACCCTGGCCCCAGGAGCTTACAGTCTAGAGGTATAATGAGACCCTGTCCCCATGAGCTTACTGTCTAGGAGTATAATGAGACCCTGGCCCCAGGAGCTTACAGTCTAGAGGTATAATGAGACCCTGTCCCCATGAGCTTACTGTCTAGGAGTATAATGAGACCCTGGCCCCAGGAGCTTACAGTCTAGAGGTATAATGAGACCCTGTCCCCATGAGCTTACTGTCTAGGAGTATAATGAGACCCTGGCCCCAGGAGCTTACAGTCTAGAGGTATAATGAGACCCTGTCCCCATGAGCTTACTGTCTAGGAGTATAATGAGACCCTGGCCCCAGGAGCTTACAGTCTAGAGGTATAATGAGACCCTGTCCCCATGAGCTTACTGTCTAGGAGTATAATGAGACCCTGGCCCCAGGAGCTTACAGTCTAGAGGTATAATGAGACCCTGTCCCCATGAGCTTACTGTCTAGGAGTATAATGAGACCCTGGCCCCAGGAGCTTACAGTCTAGAGGTATAATGAGACCCTGTCCCCATGAGCTTACTGTCTAGGAGTATAATGAGACCCTGGCCCCAGGAGCTTACAGTCTAGAGGTATAATGAGACCCTGTCCCCATGAGCTTACTGTCTAGGAGTATAATGAGACCCTGGCCCCAGGAGCTTACAGTCTAGAGGTATAATGAGACCCTGTCCCCATGAGCTTACTGTCTAGGAGTATAATGAGACCCTGGCCCCAGGAGCTTACAGTCTAGAGGTATAATGAGACCCTGTCCCCATGAGCTTACTGTCTAGGAGTATAATGAGACCCTGGCCCCAGGAGCTTACAGTCTAGAGGTATAATGAGACCCTGTCCCCATGAGCTTACTGTCTAGGAGTATAATGAGACCCTGGCCCCAGGAGCTTACAGTCTAGAGGTATAATGAGACCCTGTCCCCATGAGCTTACTGTCTAGGAGTATAATGAGACCCTGGCCCCAGGAGCTTACAGTCTAGAGGTATAATGAGACCCTGTCCCCATGAGCTTACTGTCTAGGAGTATAATGAGACCCTGGCCCCAGGAGCTTACAGTCTAGAGGTATAATGAGACCCTGTCCCCATGAGCTTACTGTCTAGGAGTATAATGAGACCCTGGCCCCAGGAGCTTACAGTCTAGAGGTATAATGAGACCCTGTCCCCATGAGCTTACTGTCTAGGAGTATAATGAGACCCTGGCCCCAGGAGCTTACAGTCTAGAGGTATAATGAGACCCTGTCCCCATGAGCTTACTGTCTAGGAGTATAATGAGACCCTGGCCCCAGGAGCTTACAGTCTAGAGGTATAATGAGACCCTGTCCCCATGAGCTTACTGTCTAGGAGTATAATGAGACCCTGGCCCCAGGAGCTTACAGTCTAGAGGTATAATGAGACCCTGTCCCCATGAGCTTACTGTCTAGGAGTATAATGAGACCCTGGCCCCAGGAGCTTACAGTCTAGAGGTATAATGAGACCCTGTCCCCATGAGCTTACTGTCTAGGAGTATAATGAGACCCTGGCCCCAGGAGCTTACAGTCTAGAGGTATAATGAGACCCTGTCCCCATGAGCTTACTGTCTAGGAGTATAATGAGACCCTGGCCCCAGGAGCTTACAGTCTAGAGGTATAATGAGACCCTGTCCCCATGAGCTTACTGTCTAGGAGTATAATGAGACCCTGGCCCCAGGAGCTTACAGTCTAGAGGTATAATGAGACCCTGTCCCCATGAGCTTACTGTCTAGGAGTATAATGAGACCCTGGCCCCAGGAGCTTACAGTCTAGAGGTATAATGAGACCCTGTCCCCATGAGCTTACTGTCTAGGAGTATAATGAGACCCTGGCCCCAGGAGCTTACAGTCTAGAGGTATAATGAGACCCTGTCCCCATGAGCTTACTGTCTAGGAGTATAATGAGACCCTGGCCCCAGGAGCTTACAGTCTAGAGGTATAATGAGACCCTGTCCCCATGAGCTTACTGTCTAGGAGTATAATGAGACCCTGGCCCCAGGAGCTTACAGTCTAGAGGTATAATGAGACCCTGTCCCCATGAGCTTACTGTCTAGGAGTATAATGAGACCCTGGCCCCAGGAGCTTACAGTCTAGAGGTATAATGAGACCCTGTCCCCATGAGCTTACTGTCTAGGAGTATAATGAGACCCTGGCCCCAGGAGCTTACAGTCTAGAGGTATAATGAGACCCTGTCCCCATGAGCTTACTGTCTAGGAGTATAATGAGACCCTGGCCCCAGGAGCTTACAGTCTAGAGGTATAATGAGACCCTGTCCCCATGAGCTTACTGTCTAGGAGTATAATGAGACCCTGGCCCCAGGAGCTTACAGTCTAGAGGTATAATGAGACCCTGTCCCCATGAGCTTACTGTCTAGGAGTATAATGAAACCCTGTCCCCAGGAGCTTACAGTTTAGGGGTATAATGAGACCCTGTCCCCATGAGCTTACAGTCTAGAGGTATAATGAGACCCTGTCCTCAGGAGCTTACAGTCTAGAGGTATAATGAGACCCTGTCCCCATGAGCTTACAGTCTAGGAGTATAATGAGACCCTGTCCCCAGGAGCTTACAGTCTAGGGGTATAATGAGACCCTGTCCCCAGGAGCTTACAGTCTAGAGGTATAATTAGACTCTGTCCACTGGAGCTCATTATACAGTCCTACACATGTCCCACAATGGCCTTGAATGAGGTCTGTGCTTTTGGGTCCCCTCCTTTTTAGAATGTTCTGGTGGGAGGGACACATTTTGGACAAATCCCAGAAAGACACATACGCAGACACAGTGGTGTATTTTGGTTTTGTGCTGCCCTAGGCAAGACTAAACTCGGGCACCCCCTCAATCTAAATTTGCCCTAACCCACCCTGTTCAGGACATGTAGGGTCTCAGGAGAACTGTGCAGACTCCCTTTCCCTGCATAGATGTTCTGCTCCTCTTACCTGCAACTCGAAGTGCCATCAGTACCAACAGGATACATTGCAGTCCCCAGCCTGCTTCTGGGACATCCCACCATCAGATCACATGCGATGACCAGCCCTGAACCACTCGCTTCTTCTCCTTCACCTCCTGTACAAAGCCTGCCGGACCGCAACTCACTGGGCCCTCCCCTCCTCTGGGCAGCTTTTTACATAGGCAGCTACTCTTAGGGCCTGGCGGTTGCCCAGTTTGCCTCATTAGGCAGCCGCCGCTGCCTGATTCTGTGCCGCCAAGCCTCGGCAAGTGCCCAGTATGCACAAAGGCAAGTCCAGACCTGTCCACCTTATTGGTTTGGGGCAGCATTTCCTGCCGCCCCCTTGGAAAGTGCCGCCCTAGGCACATGCCTAGTTTGCCTTGCGGTAGATACACCCCTGCACAGACACCAATATATTTCACGGCTACCATCTAAAAAATATTAAACCGTTTATTCACCATTTTCTTTGTTTACAGAACCGATTGCTCCATTGTCCTACAAGGCAAGAGATACTGTTCAGCCTGCACTGTCCAAGCCGCTTCACTCCATCACCAACCAGGAGAGCACATACTGCAATGTCCGCGGTATACATGGTGAGTGTCTGTCCCACCTAAAATCCAATAGTATAATGAGACCCTGTCCCCAGGAGCTTACAGTCTAGAG
>NW_017307215.1:16102-30657 GCF_000935625.1 Nanorana parkeri
TAGGGGTATAATGAGACCCTGTCCCCAGGAGCTTACAGTCTTTGGGTATAATGAGACCCTGCCCTCAGGAGCTTACAGTCTAGGGGTATTATGAGACCCTGTCCTCAGGAGCTTAAAGTCTAGGTGTATTATGAGACCCTGTCCTCAGGAGCTTACAGTCTAGAGGTATAATGAGACCCTGGCCTCAGGAGCTTACAGTCTAGAGGTATAATGAGACCCTGGCCTCAGGAGCTTACAGTCTAGAGGTATAATGAGACCCTGGCCTCAGGAGCTTACAGTCTAGAGGTATAATGAGACCCTGGCCTCAGGAGCTTACAGTCTAGAGGTATAATGAGACCCTGGCCTCAGGAGCTTACAGTCTAGAGGTATAATGAGACCCTGGCCTCAGGAGCTTACAGTCTAGAGGTATAATGAGACCCTGGCCTCAGGAGCTTACAGTCTAGAGGTATAATGAGACCCTGGCCTCAGGAGCTTACAGTCTAGAGGTATAATGAGACCCTGGCCTCAGGAGCTTACAGTCTAGAGGTATAATGAGACCCTGGCCTCAGGAGCTTACAGTCTAGAGGTATAATGAGACCCTGGCCTCAGGAGCTTACAGTCTAGAGGTATAATGAGACCCTGGCCTCAGGAGCTTACAGTCTAGAGGTATAATGAGACCCTGGCCTCAGGAGCTTACAGTCTAGAGGTATAATGAGACCCTGGCCTCAGGAGCTTACAGTCTAGAGGTATAATGAGACCCTGGCCTCAGGAGCTTACAGTCTAGAGGTATAATGAGACCCTGGCCTCAGGAGCTTACAGTCTAGAGGTATAATGAGACCCTGGCCTCAGGAGCTTACAGTCTAGAGGTATAATGAGACCCTGGCCTCAGGAGCTTACAGTCTAGAGGTATAATGAGACCCTGGCCTCAGGAGCTTACAGTCTAGAGGTATAATGAGACCCTGGCCTCAGGAGCTTACAGTCTAGAGGTATAATGAGACCCTGGCCTCAGGAGCTTACAGTCTAGAGGTATAATGAGACCCTGGCCTCAGGAGCTTACAGTCTAGAGGTATAATGAGACCCTGGCCTCAGGAGCTTACAGTCTAGAGGTATAATGAGACCCTGGCCTCAGGAGCTTACAGTCTAGAGGTATAATGAGACCCTGGCCTCAGGAGCTTACAGTCTAGAGGTATAATGAGACCCTGGCCTCAGGAGCTTACAGTCTAGAGGTATAATGAGACCCTGGCCTCAGGAGCTTACAGTCTAGAGGTATAATGAGACCCTGGCCTCAGGAGCTTACAGTCTAGAGGTATAATGAGACCCTGGCCTCAGGAGCTTACAGTCTAGAGGTATAATGAGACCCTGTCCTCAGGAGCTTACAGTCTAGAGTTATAATGAGACCCTGTCCCCAGGAGCTTACAATCTAGAGGTATAATGAGACCCTGTCCTCCGGAGCTTACAGTCTAGTGGTGTAATGTCATGGTATGTGCATTGGGTGACATTACTGTATGAATTTCTTATTCTCTCTGCAGACACGACACTCTCTAGGGGTTCGCACAAAGATGGCCACTGGTGTAAGCTGGCCTACTGGGAGCACCGGACCCGCGTAGGGCGCCTCTACAATGTCACGGAACCCTCCGTACAGATCTTCAATGACCTGCCCAAAGGAAGTGGCTTCTGCCTGGCTTTCCTGGGCTCCGATAGCCGCAACGAGACCGTGAAACGCACGAGGAAGAAGATCGGCCAGGGTCTGATCCTGAGCCGTGAACAGGATGACGTGTGGGTCTACAATCGCAGCGATCACCCGGTTTTCATCAACTCGCCCACCTTGGCCCCCGTGAATGCCCGCGGGCAGTCCGTACACAAGCTGCTGCCAGGTTATTCCATCAAAGTGTTTGACGCTCAGCAAGCTGCGAGAATCTCGGGGTGCTACATGCTGGGCGAAGGGCCCTGTGACCTACACAGTGTCCGGATCAGCTTCACCAAGGGCTGGGGTGGCTGCTATTCCCGCCAGTTCATCACATCTTGTCCTTGCTGGCTGGAGATTCTGCTCAGCACCCCAAAATGAGGCGCCGGAGCTTGGGGGGGGTGGGGGGGGCAAGGTCTTTGTGACCCCTGAGGAGCTTTGGGTTACATGACCGGAGACGTGACATCAAAGTCCATGAATGCTTAATGTCCCCCCAAAAGCTCCTTCATGATAGATTCTGCAATCTGCACCTGCTGCTGACAGGCGCCATCAACGACTGGACACATTTCAGGCAATTCAAATAGTCCACGTCGTGGCCCGCTGCTTGCGGAATTACTTTGGAGACCAAAAGATTCAAATTGTGACCAAAAGATTCAAATTGTGACCAAAAGATTCAAATTGGGTGAAAAGTGATTAAACTTTTGTCTGACTGGAAGTACAATTCTGATTGGTCGATCCTGGGAATGAATAAAGATGTGCTTTGAAGATCGCTGTGACTGATTCTTACGTGTGACTGTTCTGTTGACTTAAAGCTGATGCAACGTTTCCAATGGCCAGTATTACCGGCGGCAGAGTGCTTCACCATTCCTATAAGAACAACCATCAGCCAACCGCCATCAATAACTAGCTCAATGATCCGTGTCCCCCGCTGTCAGGCATCAACTGCTCCTCTTCCTGATCCAGGATCTTTCATAATACACTGTAAAGTCTCCACTTCATCACTTCCGTACCTCCATGATGGATCCAGCTCCCCCTTCCCAACCATACATGATCTCCATCACCTCTCTTGTGTCTTTTTCATGAAGTCAACTTCATCTACCCAACCCTACATGAGCGCCATAACCTCTGTTGTGCCTTCCACATGGCACTGACTCCATCTCAACCTCACATGACCCCCATCTCCTGTGTTGTGGCCTTCTCATAGAGCCAACTCCACCATCCCAACCCTATGTGACCTCCATCACCTTTGTTATGCCTTTCCCAAGCAGCCAATTCCACTATTACAACCTTCTGTTGCGCCTTTCATATAAAACAAATTGCACCATCTCAGCTCCACATGACTCCATGTGGAGCTGAGCCAACACCACCATCCCAACCCTACATGACCTGCATCACCTATGTTATACTGTTCTCATGGAGCCAACTCCACTATCACAACCCTACATGACCCGCATCACCTATGTTATACTTGTCTCATGGAGCCAACTCCACCATCCCAACCCTACATGACCTGCATCACCCATGTTGTACTTTTGTCATGGAGCCAACTCCACCAGAGACGTGACATCAAAGTCCATGAATGCTTAATGTCCCCCCAAAAGCTCCTTCATGATAGATTCTGCAATCTGCACCTGCTGCTGACAGGCGCCATCAACGACTGGACACATTTCAGGCAATTCAAATAGTCCACGTCGTGGCCCGCTGCTTGCGGAATTACTTTGGAGACCAAAAGATTCAAATTGTGACCAAAAGATTCAAATTGTGACCAAAAGATTCAAATTGGGTGAAAAGTGATTAAACTTTTGTCTGACTGGAAGTACAATTCTGATTGGTCGATCCTGGGAATGAATAAAGATGTGCTTTGAAGATCGCTGTGACTGATTCTTACGTGTGACTGTTCTGTTGACTTAAAGCTGATGCAACGTTTCCAATGGCCAGTATTACCGGCGGCAGAGTGCTTCACCATTCCTATAAGAACAACCATCAGCCAACCGCCATCAATAACTAGCTCAATGATCCGTGTCCCCCGCTGTCAGGCATCAACTGCTCCTCTTCCTGATCCAGGATCTTTCATAATACACTGTAAAGTCTCCACTTCATCACTTCCGTACCTCCATGATGGATCCAGCTCCCCCTTCCCAACCATACATGATCTCCATCACCTCTCTTGTGTCTTTTTCATGAAGTCAACTTCATCTACCCAACCCTACATGAGCGCCATAACCTCTGTTGTGCCTTCCACATGGCACTGACTCCATCTCAACCTCACATGACCCCCATCTCCTGTGTTGTGGCCTTCTCATAGAGCCAACTCCACCATCCCAACCCTATGTGACCTCCATCACCTTTGTTATGCCTTTCCCAAGCAGCCAATTCCACTATTACAACCTTCTGTTGCGCCTTTCATATAAAACAAATTGCACCATCTCAGCTCCACATGACTCCATGTGGAGCTGAGCCAACACCACCATCCCAACCCTACATGACCTGCATCACCTATGTTATACTGTTCTCATGGAGCCAACTCCACTATCACAACCCTACATGACCCGCATCACCTATGTTATACTTGTCTCATGGAGCCAACTCCACCATCCCAACCCTACATGACCTGCATCACCCATGTTGTACTTTTGTCATGGAGCCAACTCCACCATTCCAACCCTACATGACCTGCATCACCTATGTTGCACTTTTCACATGGAGCCAACTCCACCATCACAACCCTACATGACCTGCATCACCTATGTTATGCTTTTCTCACGGAGCCAACTCCACCATCCCAACCCTACATGACCCGCATCACCTATGTTGTACTTTTCTCACGGAGTCAACTACACCATCCCAACCCTACATGACCTGCATCACCTATGTTGTACTTTTCTCATGGAGCCAACTCCACCATTCCAACCCTACATCACCTGCATCACCTATGTTGTACTTTTCTCATGGAGCCAACTCCACCATTCCAACCCTACATGACCTGCATCACCCATGTTGTACTTTTCTCATGGAGCCAACTCCACCATCCCAACCCTGCCTGACCTGCATCACCTATGTTGTACTTTTCTCATGGAGCCAACTCCACTTTCTCAATCCTACATGACCTTCATCACCTAGGTTATACTTATCTCATGGAGCCTACTTCACATCCCAACCCTACATGACCTTCATCACCTAGGTTGTACTTATCTCATGGAGCCAACTCCACCATCCCAACCCTACACGACCTGCATCACCTCTGTGATGCCTTTCATATAGAACTGATTCCACCATCTCAGCTCCACATGACGTCCATCTTCCAGATGGAACTGGTTCCACCCTCCCAGTCCTAAATGACCTTCACTACCTTGGCTTCCAGCTCTCCATAGGATTCGTCAGTCTCAGAAACACTGTTGGAACACATCCTTCCTTAGTAACTCAACTGACTGTTATCTAGGCTCCTCCAGCTCGGAAATATCTGGACTTAATTACCCTCTACAGCCCAAGTCCACCTCTGGATGTACCTAATAAAATTGGCCTCCATCTTTCTCCTGCTACTGATGGCAGTAAATCCTACATTGTCCCGTTATTATCTGGATACCAACACAATATGTACTGTGTCTCCATCATCTGCGGAATGTCCCCACCAACTCTAACTCTTCCATTAAAGGGAACACATACCGGGAGCTACAGATCTGCTGTGTCCTCGGATTACCTTTATCCTCTGGGTGGCATCTTACACCTGGAACATTACATTTCAGAGCATATAGATGTACAACGGGCACAGCTCCATCCCCTGCTGCTAACCCGAGATCACCAAGATACGTGCCTCTCATTCTGATACACATTCCTCTGTGTCGCTGCTGAATGTATCTCTCAGTTGTAAATGTTCAACATGGAAAGTCATGGCAGTGAAAAAAAAAAAAAACAGCATAAAAATGCATAACTGGAAAACAAAATTCTGCATCTCCCCGTCTCTCTCAAAATTTGGGGTAGAGGGAAATTCTCATCAAAAATTAGCATAAAATCTTTTAAAAATTGGCCTAGTGTGTCTAGGAAATATATTTTGCTGTGTCGTTGTCACCTTTGTGGAAGAACGGGAAGAATAAACCATTAAATGGCCCAGGACAACTTGATAAATGGATGAAGCTTTCAACATAATTGTCTATGCAGCTTCACTCTGCTGAGAATTTCCACAGTGGGGCTCTACTGCCATCTGCTGGGAATTTAGTGTAACAGCATCATCCAGATAGCTATATAGTTGCATCTTCAGAGGTTTTATACTGGATTTTTAATACTTAGGGGATCGATTTATTTATTTTGCCCATCTGTAAACGTTTGTGCGATTTTATGTTCTTTTGTTTTTTTCTTTACAAGTGTAATTATATTCACATTTTCTGATTGTAATATGGCGTCGTGGCCACTAGATGGCGCTAAAGCAGCATAGGAGATATGTATTTCTTTTCTGTGCTCCTAAGCGCCATCTAGTGGCCATTATACCATATTACAATCAGAATATTTTACTTTGATTACACTGGCAAGGGAAGGAACTTTCCATGTCGAACATTTAAAGAAAGCAGTGGAATTCGGCTACAGAGTGAAAAGTAATGACTTTGGTGATCTCTATAGAAAATAGCTTCTGATATCCTCTACATATTATTAGAGTCCTTCCTCTCCTCCCCTTGCTGTGCCCGCAGATCATTTCCAATATGGGGAAAGGCATTGGAGCTGCTGTCTATTTTCCGCATTGCCCGTACTATAGCGTGGATGGCGTGCTGCTATGTTTTTTTTCTTTTAATTGCTGGGGTTGTGATACCAAAACTGCATTTTAAATCCTTTTACAATGTCTCATCCTTTAAAAGCAGTGTATGTGATCTGATCTCCCCGCTAGTTTTTGTGATGTCAGTAAACTAGATGCTGGAGGGAATTGTTGGTGGTCACGTGACCCAGCTAAGCTCAGCTAATGTGCCTGGTAACTCAGCTGATGTGCCCTGGTGATTGTCCTGGGGGGCCGCGGGTACAGAGGGGCGCATTGAATGCCACCTCAGAGTCAGATTCAGAAAACTGTAATAAAGAATGTGAATGTAGCTGAGATGGATTATTGGTTCAGTGAAGTAGGCGATCAGGTGATCAGAGCGGGTTGTGGGTTGTCATGGAAGGTTGGTCTGAGGCCCATTGATAGGGAATATGTTCAATATTTAGTTAGTACTGGTGGTGTTGGGACGCATGTACGTGGAAAGATTATAGAGAAGGACAGCTGTGTGTCTCTGTATGGGGCACCCGGGGAGGTGAAGGAAGAGACAGGAGAAGGGGAGAAAGAGAGAGAGGTGGGGGGTGAGAGAGAAGGAGGGTAGAGAAGCAGTGAGAGAGACGGGGAAAGGTAGAGAGAATGAGAAGGGGGAGAGAGAGAGTCAGGGAGAGTAGAGAGAGAGAGAGAGAGAGACAAGGGAGAGAAGAGACAGGGGAGACAGAGGAGAGATGGAGGGGAGAGGAGAGAGAGAGAAGGGGGAGAAGAGACAGGGGAGAGAGAGAGAAATGGAGGAGAGGGGAGAGAGAGAAGAGACAGGGAGACGTAAGAAGGGAGAGAAGAGACAGGGAGACGGAGGAGAGGAGAGAGAGACGGAGGAGAGGAGAGAGAGACAAGGCAGAGAAGAGACAGAGGAAAGACAGAGACGTAGGAGAGGAGGGACAGGGAGACAGAGGAGAGGAGAGACAAAGGAGAGGAGATTGAGGGATGGAGGGAAGAAGAGAGAAAGAGATGGAGAAGAGCAGAGAGAAAGATGGAGGGAAGAGGAGAAAGAGATGAGGGAGAGGAGAGAGAGACTGGTGAGAGAAGAGAGAGAGATGGAGGGGGAAAGACAGAGAGAGGGGAGAGGATAGAGAGTGGAGAGAAAGAGATGGAGGGAAGGAGAGAGGGGAGAAGAGACAGAGACGGAGGAGAGGAGGCAAAGAGAAGGAAGAGTGGAGAGAAAGAGGAACACATAAGAGGAGACAGAGATGGAGTTGAGGAGATGATTATAGGAGGAAGGAATCTGAAAGTGAGCAGAACATTAGACTGTGGTGTGAGACCTCCTCCTCCTCCTCCTCCTCCTCCTCCTCGCTATGCTCTGTAGGATCACATTATAAATCTAATTTTCATCCTTTTCTTCCTTTGACTCTTCTTTCCTCTTCCCCTCACTCCCCTTGTGTAGAGTTTATGTATTCCTGTCCCATAATGTTTTATCTCTGCAGCTTCAGAACTAATCTCCTGACACCCTGTTTGCAGCCTCAGCCCCGGTCTGTCTCTAACACTGAATATGTGCGCACACCTGACTGTTACTGAAACAATGCATTGCAGAAGTGAAATGTTCTAGCAGGGCTGTAGCTACCATGAGGCGAGTGAGACACTCGCCTCCGACGCAGCTGAGAGGGGGTGCAGCCAGGGCCACACACTCATGCACACACATTATTAGACATGCACAAAGACTAAAAATTTGTTTCAGACGAAATGAACGGAAACTAAAAATGTTTTCATTAGTTTCGTGAAATGGAAACATTTTTATGCTATTTTGGATTTGGCCACCAGCGCACTCTGCACATGCGTGCCGCCATCCTGGAGGCGGGGCACATGACGTCACACAATGCCGCGCTACGGCTCTGTGTTCCAGAGAGTCAGAGGCACCGACACGGCCCCTATGAATAGTCCAGGTGAACTTTATAACTGACTCGGGTCTTCAGAAGGGTAACAGTGGAAGTTATAAAAGGGGAGCTTCAAGCTTCCCTTTACAATAACAGCAGGAGGTCAGTTGTCGCCAGCGATGATGATATTTAAAGTGGACATGTCATCCCAACACAACAGAGGCACCATTTTGTGAGCTGGCCTTGTAAAAAGCAGCCGCATTGGCGTCATACTCGTTTCTGGCCACAAGGTGGCAGCATTGAGCTTCTCGATGTCATTATATACCCCAATTATTGTACAAGGTGTTATATCTCATATCAGCATTACACCTTCCATCTTTATTATTTATATATTTTTTTAGGGAAATTAAGTGCAGAACATATTTGATCTTTTTATAAGGGGAAATAATATTTGAAGATACTTGTAAGCTTATTAAAAAATTACAGCGACATCAAACGTTACGATAAAACTGTAGCAGAAATATTTGTCTTTTTGTTTTTTTACCTTCTATGATCTTCTCTAACATTTATTTTTATTTTCTCATTTCCAATCCTTTAACATGTTTAAATTTGTAGCAATTTATAACCAAAAATGTTATTTTTATTTTTTTTGGAGAAATTTTATCGCAGCATTTGACATCTTGATACCACCCGAGTGCTAAATTTTATGGCGTGACCTCTTGGGAGGATGCGGCGTTCACACCCGGCGCTCTGTATGCTGACATGCTTCTATTATATTATTATAACCAGATAACAATGTGTGATTCTTGGGGGGGGGGGGTTACTGGCTGTGTGAAGGAGGCGTGGCTGATAAAACAAAAATGGCGCAGTGGTTTATCCCCTGAGATCTCCTCCTCCAATGAAAGGTGGATGAAGATTTGCAGTTGGGGATCCCATTCAGAAATGGATACGCGTCATTATTATGTAGTGTATATGACGAGCACATACAGCTCTTCCCTATCTGGAGAAATGAAGGAAATCAGAAGGAAGAGGAGGGCCTGGTGCACAAGAGCTTACAATCAAAAACATTTCTTTGGGCAGATGGGGAAAGATTTGTCCATGGAAATGCAACTGAAGCCAAAAGACGCGAGACCTCAGTCAGATGGGGCCTGGGAGCTGGTGTTAGGGTTACTATATTATTATGTTATGGAAAACATCACACGTGGATATAAATAAACTTACCAGAACTGAACCAAAGAAAAATGTTGCAAAGTCTCGTTAAGTGGAAAAGTTCTCGGTAACACAATTCACAATGTCAGGACACGTTGGGTCCCCAATGGGTTATTATGGGAAATAAGGTGAGATAACAAATGCTGTGGTGGGTCAATGGCGCTGCTCACCGAAGAGCAACAACCAATCACTAATGATAGAACAATGGGCTCCCAATATTTTGGGGTACACAAAGAGAAACTAAAGATCATCTGCTCTAACTTAGACCTTACAGATCACCGGAAGAGCAGGGAGAAGGGGAGACAGAGGAGTGGGTAGCAGGGAGAAGGGGAGGGGGAGGAGTGGGTAGCACGAAGAAGGGGAGACGGAGAAGTGGGTAGCAGGGAGAAGGGGAGGGGGAGGAGTGGGTAGCACGAAGAAGGGGAGACGGAGAAGTGGGTAGCAGGGAGAAGGGGAGGGGGAGGAGTGGGTAGCACGAAGAAGGGGAGACGGAGAAGTGGGTAGCAGGGAGAAGGGGAGGGGGAGGAGTGGGTAGCACGAAGAAGGGGAGACGGAGAAGTGGGTAGCAGGGAGAAGGGGAGGGGGAGGAGTGGGTAGCACGAAGAAGGGGAGACGGAGAAGTGGGTAGCAGGGAGAAGGGGAGGGGGAGGAGTGGGTAGCACGAAGAAGGGGAGACGGAGAAGTGGGTAGCAGGGAGAAGGGGAGGGGGAGGAGTGGGTAGCACGAAGAAGGGGAGACGGAGAAGTGGGTAGCAGGGAGAAGGGGAGGGGGAGGAGTGGGTAGCACGAAGAAGGGGAGACGGAGAAGTGGGTAGCAGGGAGAAGGGGAGGGGGAGGAGTGGGTAGCACGAAGAAGGGGAGACGGAGAAGTGGGTAGCAGGGAGAAGGGGAGGGGGAGGAGTGGGTAGCACGAAGAAGGGGAGACGGAGAAGTGGGTAGCAGGGAGAAGGGGAGGGGGAGGAGTGGGTAGCACGAAGAAGGGGAGACGGAGAAGTGGGTAGCAGGGAGAAGGGGAGGGGGAGGAGTGGGTAGCACGAAGAAGGGGAGACGGAGAAGTGGGTAGCAGGGAGAAGGGGAGGGGGAGGAGTGGGTAGCACGAAGAAGGGGAGACGGAGAAGTGGGTAGCAGGGAGAAGGGGAGGGGGAGGAGTGGGTAGCACGAAGAAGGGGAGACGGAGAAGTGGGTAGCAGGGAGAAGGGGAGGGGGAGGAGTGGGTAGCACGAAGAAGGGGAGACGGAGAAGTGGGTAGCAGGGAGAAGGGGAGGGGGAGGAGTGGGTAGCACGAAGAAGGGGAGACGGAGAAGTGGGTAGCAGGGAGAAGGGGAGGGGGAGGAGTGGGTAGCACGAAGAAGGGGAGACGGAGAAGTGGGTAGCAGGGAGAAGGGGAGGGGGAGGAGTGGGTAGCACGAAGAAGGGGAGACGGAGAAGTGGGTAGCAGGGAGAAGGGGAGGGGGAGGAGTGGGTAGCACGAAGAAGGGGAGACGGAGAAGTGGGTAGCAGGGAGAAGGGGAGGGGGAGGAGTGGGTAGCACGAAGAAGGGGAGACGGAGAAGTGGGTAGCAGGGAGAAGGGGAGGGGGAGGAGTGGGTAGCACGAAGAAGGGGAGACGGAGAAGTGGGTAGCAGGGAGAAGGGGAGGGGGAGGAGTGGGTAGCACGAAGAAGGGGAGACGGAGAAGTGGGTAGCAGGGAGAAGGGGAGGGGGAGGAGTGGGTAGCACGAAGAAGGGGAGACGGAGAAGTGGGTAGCAGGGAGAAGGGGAGGGGGAGGAGTGGGTAGCACGAAGAAGGGGAGACGGAGAAGTGGGTAGCAGGGAGAAGGGGAGACAGAGGAGTGGGTAGCAGGGAGAAGGGGAGAGGGAGGAGTGCATCATGACGCAAATACCCTTATGGTGAGGGGGGCGGGGCTACCAATATTGGTAACTGCGTCATGGCGGAGTACCTATCAGAGCACAGGCGGGGAAACGCCTTCATTACCGGAGTCTAGAATGGAAGCGCCACATGTAGAATTTAAACTCTAATTCAGTATATTAAATTGATTACAAAATCCAACGCATTTTGGTGGCCAAGCTCCGCCCCCTCGATCAGAGTTTAAAGACAACATAGAAACAATGTATATGAAATCGGAGATCAATAAATGATTGGATATGTTGATGATGATTACATTTTTCCAGCATTCATCAGCAGTTGGCTCCTCGATAGACAACAGGCTGGGGGGGGCTGATCCCCAATACTGAGGGCCGACTATGAACAGAAGCTGGTAAAGAGTACCCCCGGGGACCCCTTTGCTGGCTGACCTCATGCCAGATATCATCAAATATGATGAAATGTCCAATTCCGACCATTTATTCCCATCCCCTATGTGTGCAAACCTTCCAACCGCTCAGCAGGAAGCAGAGATTTCACAACGTGCAGCCTCCTCCTCTGTGTCAGCTGAAATTCTAGGCCGCAGGAGGCTTAAAAGGGGACCTGAAAATACACAGGCTGCCAGTGCCGGCCTGCTGCTGAAAAATGCTAATGGCCTGGCGCGTGTCTCCGGCATCAACCCCCCTTCCAGTCCCAGGCCCGGGAAAAGTATGCAGATCAGGGCTTCTGATCATTGTTCCACGGCTAGACTCGGACAGCCAGAGGCAGCCAGGAAATCGGTATTTCCATTAAGGGGATAATAAATGGCGGCCTTTTCCATTTAAAGGGACGTAGACCATAAATGAAATGTAAGTGACAGTGGATTTGATGGAAAATAAATGTATTCCTATGTAGAAGTTTCCGCAGATTGTCAGCAGGAGGGAGGAACATCTGGGGTGGGAGGAGGAGATTTCACAATCTACCAACTATCCCGGACAAGCCCCCACGTTAAAGGGCAACAAAAAAAAGATAAAAATGAAGAGCCAATTAAAAGATAAAATAACAAAACCGGCTTTTGCTGCAATATTCATCTTCAATCCAGAGATTTTTTTTCTGCCACTAGATGTCCTCAGTCTGATATCCAGCATTATTCAACTGAGTCCAAGTCATCCTGGCCCCGCCCCCCAGCCTGTGACTGTACAGTGAAAGGAGAAGCGGCACAGTGATGAGCTCATCCCTCTGCTCTCTCTCGTCCTATCAGCATGCTCCTTGCCAGTACATGAACTGATTGGCGCCTAGTGCTGCTTTCCCTTCTCCCGGTTTGAGATCTGCTGTGCAGGGACTGGAAGAGGCTGAGACCAGGTCACACAGTGGCGTCACACGGGGGGTCCGGCCCGCCATTGGAGGGGTGACACCAAAATGACTGACAGTCATTCTGGTATCACCCCCTCTGAAAAGTCGGGCACTCGGTCAGGAGAGAGGAGGGGACCCGAGTGAACGTCCCCTCCCCTCTCTGCCGGCATCATCACCAAGAGGTGTCAATAAGATGACCACGCATGCGCGATGATGTCACCCGTTCTGCGCTCCGGGTCACATTCTAGTACTGACACTGTATATGTATTACTGATGACAGAGCTGCATTAATGTGTGTTTTGTATCTTCTTGGAGTTCAGCTTTAACCTGCCATGGCAGCCAGCAAGCAGCAGGCCGGCGTACAATGCATTGTCAGATCTTAAAGGCGATGTGCATATCGAGGAATTATATTTTTAGAACTTTTATACAAAGTAAATTGTATTTTAAGGTTTTACAGTATTGTCACCAGTATAGCGCTATATATAGCCGGGGCTCTGGCGGAAGCTGCAGTGACGGAGGTTGGCTTTGCTCCTGTCTGGTGGTCGCGGCGGTGAGCACATCTGGGTTTCCAAGGGGAAGTAGCGCGCCTGTGATGTTGGGTGCAGTATGGAGCTGCGGTCGGGGACCCTGAGAGTGGGGGGGTGCGTGGGAGTTCTCTGCTTGCTTCCAGCCGTCGTGTCTATAATTGTCCCCCCAGTGCCGGGAGGCAGATAACAGAAAGAGGGAAAACAAATCTGAACCGGCTCCGGAGCCGAGATTTATACCCCGAAAATGGGGCCAGAAACAGAAATGGCTGAATAGCATTTTAAAGTGTCAACGTCGCAATGACGCCATTTTGGTGGCACTTTGGAGGAATGATGTTGTGTTTGCAACACAGCAGGTGGATTCTGACAGTGATCAACATTAAGAATCGGGGTGGTCCCAAATCTTTATAACGATCGGGGTGGTCCCAAATCTTTATAATGATCGGGGTGGTCCCAGCTCTTTATAAGGATGGGTGTGATCCCAGCTCTTTATAACGACGGGTGTGGTCCCAGCTCTTTATAATGATTGGTGTGGTCCCAGCTCTTTATAACGCTTGGTGTGGTCCCAGTTCTTTATAACGCTTGGTGTGGTCCCAGCTCTTTATAACGCTTGGTGTGGTCCCAGCTCTTTATAAGGATGGGTGTGGTCCCAGCTCTTTATAACGATTGGTGTGGTCCCAGCTCTTTATAACGCTTGGTGTGGTCCCAGCTCTTTATAAGGATGGGTGTGGTCTCAGCTCTTTATAATGATTGGTGTGGTCCCAGCTCTTTATAACGTTCGGTGTGGTCCGAACTCCTCCCCGCACACCTTACGATAATCGTACGATAATGGCGGGAAATCCTGCAATCGTACGGTGTTCGTAAGGTGTGTGGAAGCCGTGCGACCTCTATTACTGTAAGGTCGCACGACTTTTACCTTACGGACATGTTAGAAAACCCGCCGAGCATCGTACGATGTTCGGCGGGTCTGTGGCATGTCCGTACGATAAAAGCCGCACGGGCCGGTGTGCGCAAGCGCACACTGCCCGTTCGGCATTGCGGTCATCGGAAGTCCGCCCCTCAGGGGGTGTGGCTTGCGATCGTCGCAAGTACGATCTGCCTATGCAAGATGGGCAGATCGTACGTTTTTTTAAGTTCCTTACAACCATCGCAAGACAAAAGTCTTGCGATGGTTGTAAGGTATGTGCCCAGCCTTTTTATTAATAATGATTGGTGTGGTCCCAGCTCTTTATTATGACGGGTGTGGTTGCAGGGGTGATAGTAATAAATGTACACACTCTGGGGGTGCTGGTGATAAATGTACACACTCTGGGGGTGATAGTAATAAATGTACACAATCTGGGGGGGAAAGTAATAAATAAAACAA
>NW_017307215.1:31993-33875 GCF_000935625.1 Nanorana parkeri
GTAGTAAAGATACACACGCTGGGGGTGATAGTAATAAATATACACTCTCTGGGGGTGATAGTAATAAATGTACACACTTTGGGGGTGCTGGTAACAAATGTAAACATTCTGGGGGTGCTGGTGATAAATGTACACACTCTGGGAGTGATGGTAATAAATGTACACACTCTGGGGGTGCTGGTAACAAAAATGTACACACTCTGGGGGTGATAGTCATAAATATACACACTCTGGGGGTGATAGTAATAAATATACACACTCTGGGGGTGCTGGTGATAAATGTACACACTCTGGGGGGTGATAGTAATAAATATACACACTCTGGGGGTGATAGTAATAAATGTACACACTCTGGGGGTGATAGTAATAAATGTACACACTCTGGGGGTGATAGTAATAAATATACACACTCGGGGGGTGATAGTAATAAATATACACACTCTGGGAGAGGGGGGATGGGGGGATGCTGTAGAACAGGTTGATCCGGTAATCCCTCCCTGTGTATTCCTGGAGGGGAGGCGGGGGCGGGGGGTGTACAATGTGTGACGCACCCTGAGGACAGCGCACACCGTCTTCTCTTTACAGTCGGCCACAATAACCTGCGTCACGTGACTTGGAGCGTCAGCTCTGCGGGTCAGACTCTGGCAGAGCCGGTTCTCCGCTCCGATGTGGTGACTCCGGAGGGAGTTGTAGACATACCGGCCGGTGACATCAATTACAACTCACGTGCTGGAATCCGCGAATCCTTCCTCCTGCCACCAGCCCACGTCACCGCCGAATCATGGCTCCAGAACACCGTGACATCATCATAAAGGGGGCCGGCATGGCCGGTGGCCCCGTGTTTAGTGTGACATCTCTACTGGGGCCCTTCACTGAGTGGGGACCCTCTTCTCTATTCTGGGCCTATTCATTTATATTACAGGCAGAACTCTACCCTATGGGGCTTCTGGATTAGGGGATAGGGGGGTGGGACATATTTGTCCTGTGGGGGCCAACAATGAATAACAGGGGCCCCTTTATAAATAATCAGTTCTGAGGCCACTGGTAATGTATATATATAGCTGTTTGGCCGGGGTTATCCTTTAATACATGGGGAAGGGTAAATCAGGGGTGCTAATTCTAACAGAAGGCCCCTTAGAGGGTCCTTGTATAGAGGCGGAATTGGCCCCTGAAAGTGCAACCAAAGGGTTCCTCATTGACAATTTTGTCAGGGGAGGATCTTTAGGGGTATCTGACATAAAAGGGAGTGCGGATCTTCATCAGGGCCTGTACTGGACCTATTGGGGAAGCCCCGCTGGTCTCTGTACAGCCCTGTCTGGGGCCCCCACGGTTAGGGGCCCCTATAGAAGCAATATAAATAATGCTCACCATGCACATTATTGTATTGTACGGTCAGATTGTAATGTGTGTGTGGCCAGCCCTATATTGATCAAAAAGATGGAATATGAGGACCCACCGAATCCATCCAATCAGGCGACCTTATACTACATGGATCTAAAGGAGATTGTACAATCAGATTGTAACGTGTATGGCGAGCCCAATATTACAATGAGCTGACCAATCAGAGGAGCCCGTGTAATAATGAATTAATAATGAGATGATGATCAATATTATGATATGCACCAGAAGGGAATTGGCTTCTATTCATTCTTAGAATATGATTGCCCCTTTATTATTACTGTCAGTGGGGCCTCTGTACTGCTAATCAGGGGCCCCCAAGCATTGCTGTCGATGCCAGGGGCCCCACTTCCCCCCCTCCACCCGTCGCCGCCTTAAGAGCCCGCTGCCGACTAAGCGTCACCGTCCAGGCGGCTCCGCCCCTACGGCTGACAGCCAGAGCGCTCAACCCCTCCTCGCCCGGGCCTCCCCGAGTCCCGCCCCC
>NW_017307215.1:33919-36423 GCF_000935625.1 Nanorana parkeri
TCGTCACTAGACCCCCGCCTTGTTTTATGATCTTGCTGTGCCATATTGCAGACTTTACCCCCGGCCTGCGTCCTTATCACCCTCACCGACCCCGCTCGGTGCAGCGTGATATGTCTTCCCGTCTCCCCGACAACGTAACTACATTGTAACATTCTGATACATCTGTGGTGACAACTGTCCCCATTGTATCCCGGCCCAGGGGGTGCAGGTGGGCCCAGAGCTTCTCCCGAGGGGGTCCCCTCCACCTGCCTTCTTCGCCCCAGGAGCTGACGCTCGGGCTCCTGGCGTTTGAGTCACATGACCGTGAATTCCCCCTTCTGAAAACTTCCACTCTGATATTCCCCTTCGCGGAACAAAAAAAAAGAAACCAAAAACTTTTTGTATTTTCCTTTTTGGAATAACGAAAAACAAAAACTTCATCTCTGCGTTTTAACCCGCGCTGCGCCAGAGCAGGTAAACCTTTTATATTGTGTGTCTGTGTTTTAACATGCGTTGTGGGGGGTGAGGGCGAGGAAAGCGTTAATGAAGCCTTCACCCCTGTCACCTTTGCCTGGCGGGGCCCCTCCCTGTGCGGATAAACCTGCGCTAATCCCGGCTTTCCTTGCTGACGGCAGGCTGCTGAAGGGGGTCTTTAGCGATGGAGGTCGCGGTGGATTTGCGGAGGAGGACACGGAATCCCACCTCCCCCCCCGGCTCCTCGGATCTGGCAGGCGATTATTCGGGGAGAGAGCGCCGCCGATTTTGCCCTCTGTCTGACCCTTCGCGCCATCTGACGCGTTCGGGTTTTACGGTCGTCGGCGATAAAGATGGGCGGAAAGGGATTTCGGTTGGTTAGGCGACGCGTTTTATGCGTGGTCGAAAAATGGCCGGTCGTAGATGCCGCGCTTGATAGCGCGTTTAAAGATGACAGACAGAAGTTTAGCTTTGAACGTCCGTGCGTTATGCTGCGTTTAAAGATGGCCGACACAGGGTTAGCTTTGTGCGTCGACGCGTTATGCTGCGTTTAAATATGGCCGACACAAGTTTAGCTTTATAGATATCATGCGTTACAATGCGTTAAGATGGCCTTCAGCGTTCTAGATACAATGCGTTCTATTGCGTTAAAGATGGCCGACAAAAGTAGGTTTTAACGTACATGCGTTATGCTGTGTTTAAAGATGGTCGACATAAGGTTAGCTTTCTAGATACCCTGCGTTTTATTGCGTTTACAGATGGCCGACACAATTTTAGGTTTTATTGTGCATGCGTTAAGCTGCGTTTAAAGATGGCCAAAACAAAGTTAGCTTTTTAGATAAATTGCGTTTAAAGATGGCTGACACAAGTTTAACTTTAAACGTCCGTGCGTTATGCTGCGCTTAAAGATGGCCGACACAACTTTAGCTTTATAGATACCATGCATTACAATGCGTTAAGATGGCAGACGGGTCAGCATTCTAGATATCATGCGTTCTATTGCGTTAAAGATGAACGACACAAGTTTAGGTTTTATCATACATGCGTTAAGATGCGTTTAAAGATGGCCGACACAAGGTTAGCTTTCTAGATACCGTGCGTTCTATTGCGTTAAATATGGCCAACACAATTGTAGGATTTAATGTACATGCGTTAAGCTGTGTTTTAAGGATGGCCGACACAAGGTTAACTTTCTAGATACTGCGCGTTATATTGCTTAAGAGACGGCCGACACAAGGTTAGGTTTTAACGTACATGCGTGAAGCTGCGTTTAAAGATAAACAACACAAAGTTTGCTTTCTAGATACCATGCGTTTTAATGCTCTAAAGATGGCCGACATAAGTTTAGTTTTTTAGATACCATGCATTATAATGCGTTAAAGATGGCCGACAAGCTCCGCTTTTTAGATACCGTGCGTTATAATACGTTAAGATGGCCGACAAGTTCCGCTTTCTAGATACCGTGCGTTATAATGCGTTAAGATGGCCGACACAAGTTCAGCTTTTTAAATACCGTGCGTTATATAGCGTTAAAGATGGCCGACACAAGTTTAGGTTTTAACGTACATGCGTTCTATTGCGTTAAAGAAGGCCGACACAAGTTCTGCGCCTTATACTACATTAAAGATGGCCGACAGACGTTTTTTTTTAAAGATGCCACAGTCAATGCCGCAATAAAGATGGCCGACAGACGTTCCAGCTGCAGACGGCGCGCTATATATGGCGGTAAAGATAGCTGACAAGTTTCAGCCGTGGCGGTCACGTTACTGCGTTTACAGATGGCCAACCGAAGTATAACTTTCTAGCCGCCACACTTTATTCACCAACAAAGATGGCGGACAGATGGTTAGGTGGCACTCTATGGCGTTAAAGATGGCGGACATGTTTTGTCCGTAGGCGCCGCTTTTAATACGGCGTTTAATCGTGTCCGATGGAAGCCGAGCTTTATACGGAGGCTGGCAGGCGGTCGGAGGCTGTTTGGAGTCGTGGGTACACGGAGCCGGCTCCGGGCGCAGGTGGCCGCGGCCAGTTCAGGGAAGTGGCGCGGCGGA
>NW_017307215.1:36570-40044 GCF_000935625.1 Nanorana parkeri
ATAAACTCCCCAACAGCCCCCCCTTCCTCCTCCTCCTCCTCCACCTTGTCAGGTGCGGCCTCGGGGGGGGGGGGCCTCGGCCCAGGTTGGTTAAACGGCGCTGTGTGTTTTGGGAGGGGTCTCTGTGTCAGATAATGAGCTGTAATTACAGGGGTGGGACGACTTCTTTACCATTTCCTCAAACAGGACTGGTGACACTCGCCGCTGCCGCCGCTGCTTCTGCTGTGTGTACTGCTGACTCACCACCTTGTGCTGCTGGAGTGTCAGCTCTGCAGGCTGCTGCTCTGCCGTAGGGCTACCAAAAATATCCGAGTCTGTTCTCGTATGTGCTGCAAATTACAACGGCATCGTCTTTTTATTTTATGTCTTTTTTAAACCGGCTCCATTCGGGCGAATAGATCCCACTGATATTATCCAGCATCCTGGAAAATATACCGCCAGCAAGGCCTAGTACTTCCCTGGCACGCCGCTATGCTTAGATCAGAGACCGTCGCGTATGGCTGATCTTCTTCGGGTCGGAATCACCGAGAGATTAAAATATTTTAGGAATGCAAGCTTTTGGGCCCATCAAAATGTTCACCCCTCCCCCTTCTGATTTTGTTTTGAGGTTGTAGTACGAGGAGCCGAGGATCATTGCGTCTTCCCAGCCAGTAACCAGATCTTCCTCCGAGTCTCCCGCTAACTGGGGCCGTCCCCGACACAAGAGTACTTTTGCATGTTCCTGCCATGGGTAGTGATACGAGGGGGGGGGGTACTGGATCCGGCAGATTGCAGGTGACTGCGTCAGGTTTCCTCATCGTTAACCGTGTGTTTTTCTGCTGGCGGCGGATTAAGGCCAAGGCGTGTGTTGTGTTAACAAGGTGATAATCGGCATTTTTGGTGGTGATGACACAGCCGGCCCATTATATGAGCAACCAGAGGTGGCGATTTGTCAGCTCTCTCCAGGGTCTGTGATGGGATGTTCGGGGAGGTCCAAGTGTTGCACAGTCCAGTCTATTTGTGATGGGGAGCTCATATGGGACCCCTTGCCTGGGCTCTGGAGTGCTTGCCGTGTCCTTCACGGTACCCTTAAATTATGGCTGCTTTTCGATGGTACCCCTTCTCTGGACTCTGTAGTTGTGACTCTGTACCCTTAAAATATGGCTGCTATGCGACCCCTTCCCTGGGCTGTGTAGTTGTGATTGATAACCTGGGGTGCTTTCCGTGTCCTTTACGGTACCCCTAAAATATGGCTGCTATGTGATGGGACCCCTTTCCCTGGGATGTGTAGTTGTGATTGATAACCTGGGGTGCTTTCCGTGTCCTTTACGGTACCCCTAAAATATGGCTGCTATGTGATGGGACCCCTTTCCCTGGGATGTGTAGTTGTGATTGATAACCTGGGGTGCTTTCCGTGTCCTTTACGGTACCCTTAAAATATGGCTGCTATGTGATAGGACCCCTTCCCTGGGATGTGTAGTTGTGATTGATAATCTGAGGTGCTTTCCGTGTCCTTTACGGTACCCTTAAAATATGGCTGCTATGCGATGGGACTCCTTCCCTGGGCTCTGTAGTTGTGATTGAAAAGTTGGGGTGCTTGCCGTGTCCTTTACGGTACCCTTAAAATATGGCTGCTGTGCGACAGCTCCTCCTGCCCAGGCCCTGTCACACTATGCCGTTCCCTGGCAGCAGTCAGTTTGCCTTTTGGCAAAAATCCGGCTCCCTGTTTCTGGGCCCCATGACTGAAAACCCTAGGGGCCCCTACTGTGCTGGAAATGCTCCTCCTACACCTCAGAGCCCTGTCGGGGGGGTCGAGGTGCTGCACAGTGCAGTCCGATTGTGATGGGGACCTGATATGGGACCCCTTCCTTGGGTTATGTCGTTGTGATTGAAAATCTGGGGTGCTTGTCGTGTCCTTTACGGTACCCTTACAATATGGCTGCTGTGCGACGGCTCCTCCTGCCCAGGCCCTGTCACACTATGCTGTTCCCTGCCAGCAGTCAGTTTGCCTTTTGGGCAAAGATCCGGCTCCCTGTTTCTGGGCCCCATGACTGAAAACCCTGGGGCCCCTACTATGCTGGAAATGCTCCTCCTACATCTCAGAGCCCTGTCACTATAAACCCGTGGTATGGCAGAGATCTGTGGACGGTTCCTCGCACGCTGAATGTTCATTCCTGAGGACGCTTTGTGGATGGGTCCAGTGGGGGTTGGTCCCTTGTGAAGGGAGCTGCATTATCTGTAATGGGTAGATGTGGCCATAGCGTAATGTGGTGGTCATTTCACGTTGGAGGCCCAAACCGATCCAGAAGGTTCCTTACTCCCCTTCCACGAAGCACCTCCAACAAAAACCCTAAGAGCGGACACGGCTGAAGTTCCTTTCATTTTTCTGATATTTGGTGGCTTGCCATAACTCCGGTCAGGAGTCAGCGTGTCCTCGCTTTCATAGTCCTGCCAAATCTTGTGTTCTTCTGTTCTGTGCTCTTTGCAGGGAATTCGGGGGACAGCGATCTGAAGGATGAGTTTGATTCTGATGGCAACCGCCAAGAAGAGTTAATGGCAAGTCATGTGACTGGAAAGTATGCAGCAATAGAGAGAGGGAAGGTATCTGGTCTGCACCATCTGATAACTGGCATGTGTGTGTATGCGAGACAGACCCCCCCAGATTATTTCGCCCTTGTGGTCCCCCGTGTTCGGGGTTGAAAAAGATTCTGGCCCATTGTTTTAACCTGAGCTCCAGCGCTTTGAGTCCCCCGCCACTTCCTGTCTACATGCACACCGGCCGTGGTTGCATGACATTTTTCAGGGTGGTTTTCCTGATGGTGGTAACAGTGGGCCATGTCTGTGTGATGTGTACTGAAATGGCCGCTTGTACTCTCCATTGGAAGCACCTTGTGACAGAGTGACAACACAGGAGCGCATCTGGGTGACAGAGCGTTGTTGCGTTATAACAGGAAGTGCCTGAACAAGGACCGTCATGGCAGGATCACTAGGGATTGTGTCACTGAAAGCTGATTGAAAATTACCTTGAGGGCTGGTTTACACCAGCTCCGGTGCGTTCCGGCACGTTTCGCTGCTGGAACGCACTGGACCGCATCCTTGCTGGCTTCCTGAGTTCGGGGGCTGCAAGCACCCTGCCGCCCCAGAACGAGGACCGGCCTGATCTATGCAATCCAGTGCGTTCCGGGCTCGGACCGTGCCGGAACGCACTGGATATGGTGTGACAGGCCCGCAAAATAACATTTACATGAGATAACTTCTATGAGATCTTAATGAATCGGGTTTATTTCTGTTTTAATGGATTTTGGAGAACGCCTGCTATGATAACATATTGACCAAATCTGCTTCTGTGTGACTGATCCGAAACGACGGAAGACTCGATGGGCTGAACACATGGCCATCTACTTTTCTATTAGGTTGTATTATTCGATTTTGGTCATTTTTTTTTTTTTATTCCTTTCGACAAAGTTGTCTTTGTTAGATCTAATCACTTCTTAT
>NW_017307215.1:40235-45005 GCF_000935625.1 Nanorana parkeri
CACCCCCCCCCCCCCCCCTCCCCCACTGTCAGTCCTTTGATACCCAAACATTGCTGTTACTCGTTGCACACCATTGTACAAAAATGGTATATTCGGATTGAACAACGCCTCATCCGATCAATATATTGTTTGATCTGATCAGAAATTCCGGTCGTATCCGATGAAGAATATGGACTTTGCAGGCATTGAATTGAACAATCACATTATAGTGGCGATAGAAACAGGAAATGATACCATGAGATTGTACCTTGCGTGTGCCCATTCACACGGGCAATGACTTGCGTGTAATTATATGCGTTTATAAGACATGTCTAAATACATGTGAGATTACATGCGAATGGCCTGCAATGGTATTGACCACTACCTAAGAGGGGATTTCCTATAACTTCCTGTTTCTCTGTAACAGGACATGAAGGGAAGTCCCCCAAAGGGGACCCAAAAACAGTTTTCCCTTAACTCGATCCGCTGGATGTTTCCAAGAAAATTGTGTTTGAATCTGATTTCTGTCACACACACTTGTTGGGTCGGATGGTGGTATGAAATTGTGTTTCCAGTGAAGGGTCTTGTTAATACAACAATTGTGCTCTTTCCACCTTGTGGTAACTGTTTGGTGAGGGCCCTTTTCTGTTCCAGGATGACTGTGCTCCATAAAGACACGGTTTGACTAGTTTGTGGTAGAGCAACTTGAGTGAGCTGCACAGAACCCTGACCTCAACCCTACTGAACACCTTCAATTAGAACATTGATTGTGAGCCAGGTCTTCTCATCCAACATCAGTAGCTGACCCCACAAATATACACAAATTCTCAAAGACATCCTCCAAACTCTTGTGGAAAATCTTCCCCTAAGAGTGGAGGCTGGAATAGCCACAAAGGGAGGCCAACTCTACATTAATGGCCATGGTTTTGGATTAGAATGTCCAACTATCTTTTATATAGGTGTGCTGGTAAGGGGTCTACAAATGGCTGATATACTGTAGGTGTGATGGTCATGGTCAAGTGTCTATAGGTGCGATGGTCATGGTGTGATGTCCACAACTAACTCGTAAAGGGGTGATGGTCTGATGTCCAATACTAGCTCATATAGGTGTGATGGTCAGGTGTCTACAGCCAGCTCACATAGGTATGATGGTCATGGTCAGGTGTCTACAGCCAGTTCACATAGTTATGATGGTCATGGTCAGGTGTCTACAGCCAGCTCACATAGGTGTGATGGTCATTGTCAGGGGTCCACAACCAGCTCAAATAGGTGTGATGGTCAGGGGTTCACAACCAGCTCATATAGGTGTGATGGTCATGGGTCCACAACCAGCTCAAATAGGTGTGATGGTCAGGGGTTCACAACCAGCTCATATAGGTGTGATGGTCATAAGTCCACAGCTACCTCCATATATGTGTCATGGTCAGGGGTCCACAGCTACCTCCATATATGTGTCATGGTCGGGTCCACAGCTACCTCGTATATGTGTCATGGTCGGGTCCACAGCAACATCATATATGTGTCATGGTCAGGGGGTCCACAGCTACCTCCATATAGGTGTCAGGGTCCACAACTAGCTCGTATAGGTGTGATGGTCATGGAAAGGGGTCTTCAACTAGCTCATATAGGTGTGATGGTCATGGTTAGGGGTCCACAAATGTTTGGCTATAGAGTGTATCTTCTGGCATGTTGGAAAATTGTTTGCTCTAGTCAGTGAGAAGGTTTACTGCACTGTACCTGTGCTAGTCAGAACCTTGACTTTGCGGAGATTGTTGCACTGTAACCTGGCAGTGAGTAACTGTTTAGGAAATGATTAGATGTTGTACCTGGCCTGGTATCTCTTGCTTGGTTTTCATCAGCCCCGCTGGACAGATGTGGCAGGTTGATGCCCCATGGGGCCACCAGGTATCCTGCAGGTGTCGTAGTGGGGGAGAGAGATGATGAAATGGATGAGAAATCTTTGAACAGGGAGCTGCTCTCATCATACAAGGGCCTGGGGACCTCCAGCTGCCGCAAGTGTGCAATACGTACAAGTGTTGCATGAGGGCTCCGAGTTTCCCCAGGGGGCTCCTGGCGTTTTCTTCTCTTGCTGCCAGATTCCCACTCCATAACCACCGCAGCAGTCCTTTGTGAATCCAGTTATCGCATCACCTGCTTCCTGCAATACTGCAACTGATATGTGTTGTGCTCGGTCCCATATATTTAATAATTCTGCAGGGAGTGAATTGAAGGTCAAGTCCATACAGAACTGATGTTTCCGGTATAGGGAGGGTTTGGAGGCACCTGTTGGCTTATAGTCATTACAGACTTCTTGGACTGAGAACTCTACAGGTAGTTCTTGTAAAATGAATTGAGTGTTCATTGTTCTGGGTGAGACCCCTTCAAAGTGGTCGGGTGGGTGTAGCTGAGCTGAGAATTGCAGTACAGAATCTTAGTGACTGGAACCCCAAAGGGATGCAAGAGTCAGATTGGTGATCCAACATGGCCATATCCACCCATTTCATCTTTTTTTCCTTTTTGTAAAAGTTTTGAAATGTAGAGTACACAATCCTGTTCCCCGCATCGTAACGCATTACTCTAGAATAAGGTTCATTTGAATGGTGGATAATATGTAAAGGTTGCTTCTGGTTATAGATGATGGGCCGCCATACTAGTGTTCCGTTTCGCTAAGACAGAAGAACAGACTCGAGAAAGGATTCCAGTCACAAAACTTCAGATCAATTTTTCTGCCCAAGTTTGTCTAAAGAAATATTTTGTGGGAAATAATTGTTTTGCCTAAAAGCTCATCTTGAAATACCCATTTTCTTCAGGGCGCCATCTTGTGATTTAGAGGCCAACCTGTCCCTTTTTGAATTTGATTGTGGGGTCAAGTGATGTTTCTAATGTTCCCTGCTGCAGATATTCACTGCCGTCCTCAATCCTGGTGCCCAACCTGCATCCATTTCGTACTTATTGCACATACCTCTGGTCCCAGCAACCAGCACTGAAGACATTTATCTATTAGGGGACCAATAGCGGGCACCTCTAGCGTTCTTATGTTTCTAGTCTCTGTCTTGTAGCATATCTTCAGTCTCCAACCACACTGACATCATGTCCTCGGTTTCCGTCTCCTACTGGATAGCTCCATTCTCCATCCACACTTGTAGCACGTCTTTAGTCTCCGTCTCCTGCAAAATACCTCCAGTCTCCATCCACACTTGTAGCACGTCTTCAGTCTCCGTCTCCTACTGGATAGCTCCATTCTCCATCCACACTTGTAGCATGTCTTTAGTCTCTGTCTCCTGCAGAATACCTCCATTCTCCATCCACACTTGTAGCATGTCTTTAGTCTCCGTCTCCTGCAGAATACCTCCAGTCTCCATCTCCTGCAGAATACCTCCAGTCTCCATCCACACTTGTAGCACGTCTTCAGTCTCCATCTCCTGCAGAATACCTCCAGTCTCCATCCACACTTGTAGCACGTCTTCAGTCTCCGTCTCCTACTGGATAGCTCCAGTCTCCATCCACACTTGTAGCATGTCTTCAGTCTTTGTCTCCTACTGGATAGCTCCATTCTCCATCCACACTTGTAGCATGTCTTTAGTCTCCGTCTCCTGCAGAATACCTCCAGTCTCCATCTCCTGCAGAATACCTCCAGTCTCCATCCACACTTGTAGCACGTCTTCAGTCTCCATCTCCTGCAGAATACCTCCAGTCTCCATCCACACTTGTAGCACGTCTTCAGTCTCCGTCTCCTACTGGATAGCTCCAGTCTCCATCCACACTTGTAGCATGTCTTCAGTCTTTGTCTCCTACTGGATAGCTCCATTCTCCATCCACACTTGTAGCACGTCTTTAGTCTCCGTCTCCTGCAAAATACCTCCAGTCTCCATCCACACTTGTAGCACGTCTTCAGTCTTTGTCTCCTGCAGAATACCTCCAGTTTCCAACCACACTTGAATCATGCTCCCAGTGTTTGTCTCCTGCAGCGTATATTCAATCTCCAGCCACATTTGGATCATGCCCATCTCTTGTCCTACTGAATAGCTCCATTCTTCCACCACACTTTTAGCGTTTCCCCGGTCTTTGTCTCCTGCAGCATATCACAAGTCAATAACTAATCTTGTAGCATGTCCCTAGTCTCTAGCTGTCCTGCGCAGCATATCTCCAGTCTCCGACCACACTTGGAGTATGCCCCAGTTTCTGTCTCTTGCCGCTTATCTATGATCTCCAGCCACATTTGGAGTATGCCTCAGTCTCTGACTCTTGCAGATAAACTCCAGTCTTGGAGTATGCCCCCATCTGTGTCTCCTGCAGCATATCTCCAGTCTCCAACTACACTTGGAGTATTCCTTCTTCTGCAGCACATCTTCAGTCTCCATCCACACTTGGCCTATGTCCCCAATCACTGTCTCCTACTGAATAGCTCCATTCTCCCTCCACACTTGTAGCGTGTCCTGCTGCATTTCACCAGTCTCCAACTAAACTTAAAGGAGAACTGTGAGGTGAGTGCTTTTCACTCCTCCTCATAGTTCTAGCCGACCTGTGACAATGAGACTGTCACGGGTCGGCTCAGTAGATCGGGAGGTGAGCGAACACATACCGGCGTTCGCTCACCTCTCGGTCCTGTCACGGCTCTCTGCCGTGACAGGGCAGGGGCTGGATTCCCCACTCCCCGCTCTGATCCACCAGCGCTGACTGGCGGAACGGACGGGGCAGGGGGCGGGTACAGCTGGCTCTGCCTCTAGATAGGCGGAGCCAGCTGTCACTCACGCAGCTGGGGGGGTCTCGACATCGATGTCGGGATCCGCT
>NW_017307215.1:45894-54934 GCF_000935625.1 Nanorana parkeri
CGGCGCGGGGGGGGGGGGGGGGGGACGGGGGGGGGGGCAGGTACAGCTGGCTCTGCCTCTAGACAGGCAGAGCCAGCTGTCAGTCACGCAGCTGGGCGGATCCAGACATAATTGTCGGCATACGCTTCAGCTGCGGCGTCTCAGTATACAAACATCACAGCTCGCGGTATACTGAGCTTAGGGTAACGGGAGGACGCTAGTTTGTGTCCTCCCGTTGCCCTAAGGAGAACTATGGGGGAAAGCCCTAACCCCATAGTTCTCCTTTTAAAGCATGTCCCTAGTCCCTTACTGTCCCCTGTGGCGTATCTCCAGTCTCCAGCCACACTTGGAGTATGCCCCCAGTCTTTGACCATTTCCTGTAGTAGGTCAGCTGTCTTCTAATCTACATTTGGATTGCATATACTTAATCATTTGTTGGGGGGCTGCAGTTAAAGGGTATGCAGACCCTCACAATGAACTTCATTTTTTGGGGCTCATTTGGTCTGTGGAATAAACCAGTGAAAGCATTTTGTGATGTTTGTTTGCAAACAAAGCCTGTTCATCCTTCTAGAAATCTTCTCCGTTGATAAATGCCTGTGCTTCCCTCCTGTGCTGCATTGCTATTGGATACATTGATCCTGGTTATCCCTGACAATTACAGAGCCCTGCCCCTCTATATTATGTCAAGATGTGGTGTTCTGTAGACCTGTCCTATGGTGACAATGCTGTTCCTCCGTAGATACAGTACAGGGAGTGTTGTCACACTAGGACAGGAAGTGTGTCACTGGCAGGATCACCAGCTGAAGAAAATCAATGCAGCCGCCCCATCTAAGGACCGGTAAGCTGCAAATCATTGTATTTTTGGTTTTGCATTTAGATACTCTTTAATTGTAGATAACTGCCGCACTCCTTACCGAATGCCCCTTGTGCTGAAAGGTGGGTGCTGAAGCGACTGCGGATGGTGCCGCACATCACAGTGTACATTTCTGATGTACACTAGATACTCTTTTTAAAGGAGAACTATGGGGTTAAGGCTTTTCCCCATAGTTCTCCTTAGGGTAATGGGAGGATACAAACTAGCGCCCTCCCGTCACCCTAGGCTCAGTATACCGTGAGCTGTAGCTCCCTGTATACTGTGACGCCGCAGCTGAAGCGGATCCTGACAATTGTGCCGGGATTCGCCCAGCTGCGTGACTGACAGCTGGCTCTGCCTATCTAGAGGCAGAGCCAGCTGTACCCGCCCCCTCCCCCGTCCGTTCCGCCAGTCAGTGCTGGCGGATCGGAGCGGGGAATCCAGCCCCTCCCCTGTCACGGCAGAGAGCCGTGACAGGATCGAGAGGTGAGCGAACGCCGGTATGTGTTCGCTCACCTCCCGATCTACTGAGCCGACCTGTGACAGTCTCATGGTCACAGGTCGGCTAGAACTATGAGGTGAGTGAAAAGCACGCACCTCATAGTTCTCCTTAAGGCCCCCATATCTAGGACATTGTTCTAAACCAGCCAATGTATAATATCAGTACATAGTGTCATACAAGCAGCTAGCCCCCCCCCCTCTAATAACATCACTGCTGTAACTCTGTTTGTTTCGTCCCGGTGAGGGTGTTCCCGGATTACACCCAGACAGGATTCAGGTCCGAGGAATAAGGTCAGGTGATGACGTACCGCAGACCTTCCAGTCAGACTTTATTCCCGGGTACATCGACCGACTTATTATCTCTGTGACTCCTGCTTGACCCAAGAGCTTATAATCTTCACCTCTCATGCTCTCTCTCTCTCTCCTATTGGAAGAAAGCGGTACCAGCTCGCCTACTGCATGTTTCATGAGCTTCCTGCATTAATGCTGCATCCCACTTTTGTAGATAAAATATTAATCGAGCCTCGTAGTTCTCTTCTAAATCAGTGCGGGTACAGTTGGAGTTCTTGCCTTTGCGCTGTGCCATCATCTAGCCATTCCTCGCTGCCAACGAGTAAGGTGAAAGATGGGAAGACAAGCTGACTTCTACTGATTTGAGGGATCTTTCTTTTAGACAGACGATGAGTAAGACCAGTAAAAAAAACTCCTCACCATTCGAGCTTGAATATCGGTATGAGAGAGTCGGCCATGTTGAACACAACTTTACTTCCCGTTGTATTGAAACTTTCTGAAATCGGTGCCCTCATTTCTAAGCTCATTCCACGTGGGCATTTTCGAAAGTTCCGATGCTTCTTAGATGCCTTCAGACTTCCTTTTAAGTCCTCTCTGAATCAATTACAGAGCTCTACACAGGCATTGGAAGATGGCATCCTACTGCTGTTTCTCTTCCGAGGGAGAAGGATTGTGGGTAAAAAAAACCCGCTGATAATGTATTTCAGCACCTCTCAGGCACTAACCGAGGCTTATAATTAGTTCATACTCGAGCGTCTGCTGAGACAAGTGTTTGTGAGAAGTTGACCACCAAGATACGACGCTTTGGTTTCGTCGGCAGCAGCTTCAGCAAAGACATTTTTGAGAAATCAAGATTTTATCACCTTCCAATAATGTATGACAAATATTCACTTGTTGCTTTGTTAGCGTTGACTCAACGCCGGAATCAAACCCCTAACCTTAAAATATACCTTTTTTTAAGGCCTTCCCTTCAGTCTTGCACAGTTGTACCGCCTCCTCTCCTGGACTGAAACGGCTTCTTCTGATATCACTGCACACTGCGAGCTTCTCACAATGTGCATTAGAAGCTGCAACAAGTCAGATAGAGCTCCGCCTCATTTCCTAGCCCTTTCCTCTCCAGCCTGACCGTCCCTGGCCCACCATCTTTCATTTACTGGATTTCAGTTCTTCCAATCGCGGGGGCCCAGCATTACATGTGGGCGTTACCTAGGCCTAGGGCGATCTGCATGCAAAAAGAACTTGCCAAGGAACAATCCACCCACCCATCAAGGCATTGTGATATTTGCATAACTCTTAAGAGCCGGCCCACTGCTTGCATCAGAGCTGAGAGTTCTTGAGAAGAATACTGAAGCTGGGCACTGTGATGTCTCCAGAAAGCTATACACAGCACCCTGCTGGCCCCTCCAACCAGCCATGACCTTGCCTGGGGAGCATAGGGAGACCCAGGGATGACTCTCTCTCTCTCTATCTCTCTATTAAATGGGAAACTTTTTTTTTTTTCTTCTTTTTGTTAAAAATCTAATTAGCATTTTGATGGGGGGGGGGGCAGATTAAACGTTATATGTTGGGCATACATTTTTAGTGCTGGATGAAGTGGGTAAGAGCTACATTTCCTGTCGTGTTTTATTGCTTTCTGTGTCCCAGCTGGGGGGAAGAATCACCCTTTTCTGTTTGTCCTGGTGTGGCCAAGGCACAAAGTGATGAGAAATCCAATATGTCACTGGATCAGGAGTAGCAAGGAGATCTTCCAGAGGTAACCTGCCCCAGTGACAGCTGTTTAAGAGGGGAGTTCTACCGCTGTGGGGAGATTACTTCTTGCTTCCTGTTATGTTTCTGGGACAGGAAGTGAAGGGAAACCTCGATAATGTAAGACAGAAGACTAAACTGGAATGGGTTTAAACCTTTTACCACTGTATCCAAAAGGAAATGATAAAAAAACTTTTGGTTAATACTGTAACCCTTACTGTGAATCCTAACCCCTAGTGCCATGCTGTAATATCATGAAATATTTGAAGTAATTTGGTGATTTAATGACATCATCGAGACACTAAATGCTTTGAGATGAAAACTTTTTGCGGTGCCGAAAATGTTGCGCTCCAAAGTGAGATGATCTGCTTGTGGTGTATTGTTTACACCAGTGGTTCTCAACCTGTGTAACCTCGGTCATTAAGTCGCGACCCAAGTTGCACTGCAATGCTCCATGTTGCAGGTCTCCGATGCAGGTGAGCGAACTGTGGGTGGGAGGCGCGTATGGGTTGCCATTACGAAAACTGGAGTGGATCCTCAGCCTGGGGTCCAGTGTGGGCTGCTGTGCTGTGATGGAGCTCCATCCATATGTGCATTGCTTGTAAAGCTCCCTTGCGTGCCCGTAGAGGTGCCGGGAGCCAGAATGTGATGAGCTGTAAGCAATGCAGGTATGGATGGAGCTCCCTCGTGGACATAGCCCCACTCCACCCGACTCCACGTCGACACTCGGCATCATATTTTTGAATGGCTGCTCGATGCGAGAACTGACAGTGCTTCTCTAGGGGGAGGCTGAGGATCCTCTCACCTTGAAAAGTGGAAGGCATGTGACGACCCACTGGACATGGGGTCGCGACCCACTTTTGGGTCACGACCCACCAGTTGAGAACCAAGGGTTTACATATTTGGTTGAGGCACAACTTGTATTCTCCACCAGACACTGTGTGCTGGGTCACCGTTTAGCATGGTGCCCTCTATGCCTGCTGGGTTGTTAATGTTTCCTCAATGCCTGCTGGGTTGTTAACGTGCCCTCTGCCTGCTGGGTTGTTAATGTGCCCTCTGTGCCTGCTGGGTTGGTAACGGGCCCTCTGTGCCTGCTGGGTTGTTAACGTGCCCTCTGTGCCTGCTGGGTTGTTAACGTGCCCTCCGTGCCTGCTGGGTTGTTAACGTGCCCTCCGTGCCTGCTGGGTTGTTAACGTGCCCTCCGTGCCTGCTGGGTTGTTAACGTGCCCTCCGTGCCTGCTGGGTTGTTAACGTGCCCTCCGTGCCTGCTGGGTTGTTAACGTGCCCTCCGTGCCTGCTGGGTTGTTAACGTGCCCTCCGTGCCTGCTGGGTTGTTAACGTGCCCTCCGTGCCTGCTGGGTTGTTAACGTGCCCTCCGTGCCTGCTGGGTTGTTAACGTGCCCTCCGTGCCTGCTGGGTTGTTAACGTGCCCTCCGTGCCTGCTGGGTTGTTAACGGGCCCTCCGTGCCTGCTGGGTTGTTAACGTGCCCTCCGTGCCTGCTGGGTTGTTAACGTGCCCTCCGTGCCTGCTGGGTTGTTAACGTGCCCTCCGTGCCTGCTGGGTTGTTAACGTGCCCTCCGTGCCTGCTGGGTTGTTAACGTGCCCTCCGTGCCTGCTGGGTTGTTAACGGGCCCTCCGTGCCTGCTGGGTTGTTAACGTGCCCTCCGTGCCTGCTGGGTTGTTAACGTGCCCTCCGTGCCTGCTGGGTTGTTAACGTGCCCTCCGTGCCTGCTGGGTTGTTAACGTGCCCTCCGTGCCTGCTGGGTTGTTAACGTGCCCTCCGTGCCTGCTGGGTTGTTAACTTGGGTGAAATCTCTAATAATATTAAAGCCTGTGTGGACCCAGCCTGTGAAATGGTATCTTGTACATCAGGGCCAGTATGAATATAGATGGGATAGGGATGAGACCTTGTATTTGTTTAAACAAAGTCACCACAGCAAATACAAAACTTAGTTCACTTCTCCTTTTCCCAGATGTCGGGATTGGATTGTCCCCGGTCATGTGCGTTACATGTCACCAAGAGATGTAACGATTATGTAGCAAGTTCTGCATGTGAAGGTTCTGGATTCTGGGTAGAGTGACTCCAGGCAGCCACGCAACATTTGTCGATCCAATGACAAGTGGCAGCTTGCCATGCTGGGTTTTGCAGTTCTTCCTGAGTAGCACCCAGTGTGTACAAGAAGGGCTTTTGTGTAGGGTCGTGCTGTGCTTCGTAGGAGGTTGTGCAACCTGTGTACTTGCAAGGTTTGTACAGCCAGTTTCGGGGCAGGAATGCGGGAAAGGTAAGGTGGCCTCGTACCAGGAAGCGAGGGGTGTGTGCCCACCTGGCCCATTTTAACAAGGGCGGCCCTGCAGGGATTTTCTGGAGCACGGGAAAACCAGTCTGGTTAGTGGGTGGGTGCGGCCTGAGCTGTAGGTGGAGTACGGCCAGGGATCTGCCACCCAGCATCACCTGAGTAACTCTTTCACTGCGTGGCTCTGTAGGCGGACCCCTACTACAGGCCACAAAGAAACGGGGGGTTGAGATTTGAGATCATTCATGTCCTCTGGTCTACCTCCTTTTATCTGTGCCGTAGTGTTCCCTTTTGTACCTCATCCACTTTATGTGTTGTGGGTGCTGTCGGTGCCCCCTCTGTGCATGGAGGCCGCCGGTCCCCCCTTTGTGTGTCGGTCACATTTCTTAGTGTCACATTTGTGCCCCCTCATAACTCTGCGTGCCATGTATATGTCACTATATTGGACTCATCGGTGTCCTGTATTTTATATATGTAAGTTTGGGGTATATATCCTGCCTAGCTATTTATCACCCTGTGTATTAGGAACCCTATTCAATGCACTATTGGCATCGGTGAAGGAGCAGTAGTGCAGTGTGGATCAGTCGCTCGGCAGAGGTGTTGGCTGTCATCTGTCACTTGCGGCACACAAGGGGTCTCGGCAATGACATGCGGACACTGCGCTGTGAAGGGCAGGTGGTCCTTATCTGCCCAGTGTCCCGCCCCGTGCACCATTTTATCTGCCGCCTCCTATTTGCTTGGTGCTTGGCAGAGACGAGCTCTTCTAGTGTTTGGTCTCCAGGGTCCTCCCATCCCAACAGAAAACGTTCAGCCATTGCTTGTGCCCCACTTGTTGCTGTGCTGCACCCTGATGGTGTGATTTCTCCAATACACAGAGCTGACTCTCTATACTGCACTACAGCGTCGCTGAGTATCTGCCACACAGAGCTGACTCTCTATACTGCACTACAGCGTCGCTGAGTATCTGCCACACAGAGCTGACTCTCTATACTGCACTACAGCGTCGCTGAGTATCTGCTACACAGAGCTGACTCTCTATAGTGCACTACTGCGTCGCTGAGTATCTGCTACACAGAGCTGACTCTCTATACTACACTAGAATGTCGCTGAGCTCCTATTACACAGAGCTGACTCTCTATACTACACTAGAATGTCGCTGAGCTCCTATTACACAAAGCTGACTCTCTATACTACACTAGAATGTCGCTGAGCTCCTATTACACAGAGCTGACTCTCTATACTACACTAGAATGTCGCTGAGCTCCTATTACACAGAGCTGACTCTCTATACTACACTAGAATGTCGCTGAGCTCCTATTACACAGAGCTGACTCTCTATACTACACTAGAATGTCGCTGAGCTCCTATTACACAGAGCTGACTCTCTATACTACACTAGAATGTCGCTGAGCTCCTATTACACAGAGCTGACTCTCTATACTACACTAGAATGTCGCTGAGCTCCTATTACACAGAGCTGACTCTCTATACTACACTAGAATGTCGCTGAGCTCCTATTACACAGAGCTGACTCTCTATACTACACTAGAATGTCGCTGAGCTCCTATTACACAGAGCTGACTCTCTATACTACACTAGAATGTCGCTGAGCTCCTATTACACAGAGCTGACTCTCTATACTACACTAGAATGTCGCTGAGCTCCTATTACACAGAGCTGACTCTCTATACTACACTAGAATGTCGCTGAGCTCCTATTACACAGAGCTGACTCTCTATACTACACTAGAATGTCGCTGAGCTCCTATTACACAGAGCTGACTCTCTATACTACACTAGAATGTCGCTGAGCTCCTATTACACAGAGCGGACCCTCTGTATACACTAGAGTGTCACTGAGCATCTGCTAGCCAGAGCTGACTCTCTATAATGCACTAGAGTGTCGATGAGTTTCTATTACAGACCTGACTCTCTGCCCTTCACTAGACTGTCAATGAGCACCTACAAAGCAGAGCTGACTTCATACTACAGGAGAGCATCTTTGAGCTCCTATTACACAGAGCTGACTCTCTATACTACTCTAGAGTGTAGGGCCGCAACTAATGATTATTTTCATAATCGATTAGTTGGCTGACTTTATTCTTCCGATAATCGGATAAAAAAATACATAAATACCATCCTTAATATAAAATAAAATACACACATGCAGTGTTACAAACATGGCGTTTACTTCAGAATAAAACTGCATGCACAATTTTTTGCAATTGCACGGCACTGGAATGCACAGCATTGTGGTACTGTATGTTCCAGTGCGGGCGATCACACTGTGGGTGGGAACCATTAAAATGAATGGCACTGCAACGCATCTCCCGCGGCAGAATTTGTCAGGACGAAACCAAAAATGACTTTTTTTTCCCCCCACTTTTTATAATTAAAAAAAAAATAATAATAATTGTAATGTAAGCACATGGCCCTTGAATAGCTGCAGCCGGGGAATGACAGCTGCCTTTGGCAAAATTCTGCAGACGTCGGCTGAATGTAAATGCAGCAGGTAGTGGGCGGGTGCAATAGCCACCCTGCTATTGGCTATTCAAATTGCAATAGCAAGCTGGTTATTGCACCCGCCCACTGCTTGCTCTGCCCTCCCCCCAGCATGGAGTAGAAAGCTAGGGGATCCAACCAACTATTCTCATTATCGATTAGTTGGTTGCAGCACTACTAGTGTGTCGCTGAGCACCTACTACATAGAACTGACACTGGAGAGTCACTGAGCTCCTATCGCACAGAGCTGACTCTCTAAACTACACTATAGTGCCACAGATCTCCTATTGCATAGAGCTGACTCTCTATACAACACTGGAGTGTCTCTAAGCACCTGCTACACAAAACTGACCCTCTATACTACACTAGAGTGTCACTGAGCTCTTATTACATGGAGCTGACTCTCTATTCTACACTACAGTGTCACTGAGTTCTATTACACAAAGCTGACTCTCTATACTACACTATAGTGTCACTGAGCTCTTAATACACAGAGCTGACTCTCTATACTACACTAGTTTTGGCTGAGCTCCTATTACACAGAGCTGACTCTCTTTACTACACTACAGTGTCACAGAGCTCCTATTACACAGAGCTGACTCTCTATACTACACTATAGTGTCCCTGAGCTAGTTTTGGCTGAGCACCTATTACACAGAGCTGACTCTGTATATTGCATTGGAGTATCACTGAGCACTTATTACAGAGCGGACTCTCTGTACTGTAGCTATAGGGTAAGTGATCTCATATTGTTTAGGAGTAATCAGGCCTTTGTCCCGTCTTGTGACATATTTTTGTGTGCATAGCTTCCATTTTTGGAGTATCTGAGCTCTTCCTTCCTTCCTTCTCACTTGTGCATTTTTGGCTGTTTTGG
>NW_017307215.1:55127-63847 GCF_000935625.1 Nanorana parkeri
CCCCCCCTTCTTCTTTCGAGACCCCCGTGTAGTCAGGCTGCAGTTTGTGGTCTCCCTCAGCTGTACTCAGACTTCTCAGTGAAAACCAACATTGCGACACGCGCTGGATACAGGGGGCGGCCTGGGCTGCCCATGTCCTCTTTTTCAATGTTTCGATGTCCCCTTTTCTGCTGGAGGGGGATATTTCTTAAGCATGTGATTTCAGGGTCTGACTCAGCGGCTGTATCTCATCCCCACCCGCACTCATAATCCTCCAGTGTGCTGCCTCACCCATGTTCTCTGCCCTGTCTTATCATGACCCGTGGTCTGTCCCCCACCCCACGAGCGTTCGCGTACACACACAAAAAACCCCCTTCTGCCGCCATTGCTGTGAACTCTGAGCCACAGAGCTAACAGTCTAATCACATGTCTCCCTTCTCTTGTTTTTGCTTGCTGTGTCACATGCTGGAGGGTCACAGTTCCCCTTTTTTTTTCTCTTCAGAATGAAGCTGAACGGTGACGTGGCCTGGTGGGATTTGTCTGGTATTTGATGTCAGTTTCAGACCCATCTTGCCCTCCTTGTGCTGTTCGCTCTCCCCCCTCTCGCCCTCGACGTTTTGTCTCCTGTGGGTAAACACAGCTTTCTTGTGGGACTTTGCCAGGGAGAGGGAGGTGGGGGGAGCTGCCAGTATCCTGGTACTCTGTGCCAACAGGGCGTTGTGTTTGCTTAGTCTACCTGTACCCCTCACCTTGTCCTGGGGGGGGGAGGCAGTCAGCAGATCATGCCTCGCACCCCCTCGTGGCACTACATTACCTCCAGCCAGACATTAAAATGGATCTTTTAATAACCTGCTTTGCATTTTTGCTTTTTTTTCCGAGTCTCCTCCATTCCACCACCCCACCCTCCCCGCTTCTGTTACTGCAGATGTTTCGAGGTGTGAGGCAGCACGTTGCCTCCGAACTGAAAGATGCAAAATAATGGAACCCCCCAAAACGCCCCTCGCTCACCGCAGGGCAAAATGAATTGCGAGGCGCGCATTGCACGCCACTGACGTGTCACTGTACCCTTGCTGCTCTGATGCGGAGGGTATGTCATGTGCCAGGGCGGAGGAGAGGAACTCGCAGCAGGAGGGGGTTATAAGTCGGAGGCAGCTAAGCCTTCCTTTCGGAGTTGCATGGCGAGGACGTCCGGTGGAGGTGGTAGGGATGAAAAATGGCCAGGAGTTTTTAGGAAGAACGAAGCCGATGATGGCAGATGCGGCGCGCGTTGTCAACTCTGGATGAGAGGTCACAGGGTTTCTTTTGGGCCATCGCTGACTGCAGCGAGATTTAAATGACTTGGTTCCATAAAATGTAATGGTGGCTGTGCCAAAGCCAGGGCACTCAATTAAATGTCACAGGGTGGCTCTCCTATTGCAGATCTGTCCACTTTCCACGACAGCCATGCATCTCACTGTGGCTAGCATTGTGCAATTTGTACAGCTGCAAACGCGATATTCTAGTGTTTCTGATATAGGAAGGTGTTTGTATGTTTTTTGGAGGGGTTGCAGCGCCTTTCACTACATTCACACCAAAGGGCTCCATTGCGGTGCAGTATGGCATGGGTGAATGTGCGTTGTGCCATTACAGCCCATTCATTATGAATGGGCTGCCACCGCACCACAACGGATGAATAAAACCTCTTTGCTTTGCCACAATACAATTGTGAATGGGCCCTTAAAGTTCTGTAGAGTTTGGGGGTGACCTCTTCTATCAATCTGCAGAGTTTGTGGTGACCTCTTTTTGTTCTGCAGAGTTTTGGGTCGCCTCTTTTATTATTTTGCAGAGTTTTGAGTCGCCTCCTTCTATTCTGTAGAATTTGGGGTGGCCTCTTCAATTAGTCTAGAGTTTGGGGTGACCTTTTATTCTGCAGAGTTTTGGGGTGCCTTTAGGGTATCTGCTGTCTCTTATGAGGTGTTTGCAGTCACCCGCAATCTCTCCTCATATTATTTGCAGCGTGTTTAGTGGGTGTTGGAGGGATTGGCAATATGGTCAGTCAAAATGGACTCTCGGACAGTGGCAGCGATGGGTGAGCACTGTGGCCAATGGTGATTTGTAAAACGCAGGTAAAATATTTAGTGATCAGCGCTGTAAGACGATAGCCGAGCCTCTCCTGGGCCCCCGTGGGGTGTTTGTGGGTGTTGGGGAGCCTGGTATTGTGAACCTGCTGAATGTTGGGGGGACGATTACTGGTTGTAAGGTTCACCTGCCGTCGCCCGCCTTTCCCTAGGCTGTGGGTTGACAGGTGACCCTCGGCAGGGTGTCGTTCAAGCAGCAGGTCGCTGTATCAGGTTGCGTGCTTTGCTCAGGGGGTTGTTACGAGCCCCTGGAAGGGAGCGGCAGGACACTCTGACCAAAGTCCTTTTCAACTGCGACCATAAACGCCGCGTTCCCGCCCCAGTTCAACTCCTTTGTGCGGTGGGTGAGGGGGAGGGGGGCTCTCGGCTCACCTGGGCACAGCGAACACTTTCTTCCGTGCGGCTGTCGGCAGCACGCCCCGTAGTGGCAGACAAGGACGATTTTAATCCTTTTTTTTTTCATGGCCCAAATCACTCCGACTTTTATGTATTTGACACGACGCAACCCCCCCTTCTCCCCCAACCGTTTTATGGGACTTTGGTGGTGTCCTACAGTTCCTACAGACGATCTGATAGTTCAACCTTTTTTTAAGTTCGTGATTTTGGAATACTAAAAACGAGCAGAGGTTTTGAAACATTTTTCAAACTTGCAGTACTGCAAAGTCACGATCAGAACTGGTGTCGGCACACAAGGATTCTAGGTAATCTTCAACCTCCTTTAACACACTTATCAATATTAATCAATGTCCCTAATCTTACTAATGTCTGATTATGATCGCCTTAAATTAGGTACCGCATGCGGCGTTCTCTGGACAACAGACGCAGTGCTCGCCTTTGTCTGAAATGCGTTGTATCTGCCTTTTTTTTTTTTCTTTTTGCCGTCCTGTGACATCGGATGGCCTATTGAATCTATATTGACAAATGCAAGACGGGAACAACGTTCCATTGCACCGACGCATTCAGGCGTGCTGTTACTGCATAGGGAGGGTGAATTGGGCACATCGCAAACGCAGCTGGGAATCCAAGTAGCGTTTTTGCGAACCGAAAAGGCGAGGTGTCCCAAATCGAGTACATTCTGTTCCTCGACCCTGCACTATAATGTGTTACGGCCTTGTAGCCGTATCATAGTGTTTCATAGTTTTTTTTCTGCTCAAGGTGTGGAGAATATCCTCTGCAGGGTTCTGGTCCATCCGAACACTTCAGCACCCCAACAAATGGGGCCTTGTAGTTTACGTCTGGCATACATATTTTCTGTGACCAAACCATTTGCCCGTACGCTGTACCTGCTCAATCACTGCTTCTCTACTGCCGCTTAGATGGGTTGATAAAAGTGACACAGATCCATCGATCTCAATCAATAGTGAATAATTGCCTTGTTGAGTCATCCGAACTCAGCCCAAGGAACCTAAAATCCACCGTTCTGATCTAGTCCGGGTGCTACTCGTTTTGCTGCTTAGTCTCGAAGGGGTTAAACGGCGTTCCGCACCACCTGAGCTTCGTCTGGGGTGCTGCCAGGTGGCGGTTGGCCAGGACCAGTTTTAATACCCCTTTAGCCTGCCTGGCATTTTTAACAGCTTTGAATAGAAGGCGTGCCCTGAAACCGTTGGCCCCATTCTCTTGACAGGCCAGGTGGGACGTGAATGGCCCTGCCTGTACGCCATCACCGGCACCTCCCCGGGACGCAGAGCTCTCCTCCCTGGCTTGTTGTGGAGATAATTGCGGGGCTCCGCTCCGTGACATACTCTGGCATCCGGCCGTGTAATTGCCAGGGAGATGATAATGGTCATTAAGATTCCTGCGATGTGAATCGGTTTTCCCGGTGTGACTCTGCATCGTGGCAGGCCCACGTGTGGCTCGGTGTAGCAGCGGGTCCTGCAGGCTCTTGTGGCCCACCATGTCTCTGCTCCTAAAGCGCTGCAGTTTATAAATAGGACATTGTTCACAAAGAAGCAGCTGAAATGACGAAATAGAACCGGAAATCTAATGCTTTCCTTCTGTGTAGAGGGAGAGAACGTAACGGGCGAACTCCTTGTCCCGACACCATCGCTGGCTATGTGCCTTTTAGCCCACATCGTCATGCTCATTGGTAGCACAGAACAAAGTACTGAAAGGCTTCATGGATTATGAGGTCCTGAGGAGCGGACCCTTGCAGCAAGGAGCAAATGACAATTCATCAGTATGTACCTGGCAGATAGAAGAGCGAAGGCACAAAGGGTGACATTCCGTAACAGAGTGTGTCATCCCAAACTAATTACATTGTGATTAATGAATCCGTCTGACGGCAGATCTTTATTTAGTTTAAAGCACATCCTTCTAGTTCTCATAGACCAGGGATGGCCAAACTGCGGCCCTCCAGCTGTGGTGGAACTACGAATCCCATGAGGCTTTGCATGATTCTCACAGCCACAGACATGACTCCCGGTAAGAGATGCTTCATGGGATTTGTAGTTTCACCACAGCTGGAGGGCTGGAGTTTGGCCATCCCTGTCTTAGACAGTTGCTACCGGTACGGGTGTCCCCGTCAGAAGTGTCCCCCCCTCTGATCCTGTTCACCAACAGAGGTGGTGAATCTCCCCAGCAGATGCAAAGACAGCAATATAAAGCTGTGGGGGGGGGGCAAATCCAAAATGCAAAAAAAGGAGACAAGTCTGTACATGAATTATAGACATAAGCATGCTTCCCTCGATCTGTCCCCTGCAGAAGATTCATTCCTCCAGCAGATGGTGCTGCTCTTTCCAGCTGAATGACGGCCAGTGTCATTTAACTTGCTTCCTGTGAGCCGTGGCTGTCAAGCACAAACGCTCCCTTGGGGTGCGTCATAACGTCGGCCTGGGCTCACAGTACGTACTGCACTGAATGGTTCTTGCTCATCAATGTGATCGCTGTTCAGTGCAGGAGTAAGGACCGTCCAGCGGTGCTACTGGATGAGATGAGGGCAGGTCTGTGATGTTACTGGGCCAAAAGACCTATGAAAAAGGTTTGCTTTAAAGTAAAACCATTTTTTTTTGCGTTGTTAGATCCCCTTCTGTGTAAAAAAACCAAAAAAAACCTAACCTCTACTTGTCCTTTCCAGACTCCAGCGCTGTCCCCGACTTCCTCCCGTCTCCAGCGCTGTCCCCGACTTCCTCCCGTCTCCAGCGCTGTCCCCGACTTCTTCCTCCCGTCTCCAGCTCTGTCCCCGACTTCTTCCTCCCGTCTCCAGCGCTGTCCCCGACTTCCTCCCGTCTCCAGCGCTGTCCCCGACTTCCTCCCGTCTCCAGCGCTGTCCCCGACTTCCTCCCGTCTCCAGCGCTGTCGCCGACTTCCTCCCGTCTCCAGCGCTGTCGCCGACTTCATCCCTTCTCCAGGGCTAAGCGGCGCTCACACATCATGCCCTGAGCACCACTCGGTCCTGGAAGAACATCTGCTTCCCCTGGTGTCTTTTAAGACTGCGTATGTGTAGGGTTTTTGTTCAAGTAAAAACCACTGAAGTTTCACATAACCTAAACTTGGAGTTCTACTTTAAGTAACCTGACTCATATGATAAGACATTGTATGTGGACTGAAAACACCAGTCAAAGTGTAAGGAGTGCTTGTGTAACAACTTAGGTGAGAAGAGTCGGTGTGCCAATCTGCAGTTCTGCGTAGTCGGTAAGCACATCCTTCGAGAGATGTCGGCAGCATCAACGCTTCGGATGCCCTTTCTCTGTCACTTGAGGTGTACAATGCACCCTGCACTAGCTGCATGGAAAATGTCGTCGCTCTTCTGCTCCTTATCTCGAAAAACAAGTTGAAGGATGCTCCGCCCCCTCCTTCCATTCCTCTTCCCCTCCACCCCCTCTCACCCCAACTTCAAAGGGGGCGCAGCACTTTCTCCCCTTAACACTTCTGGGAAGTTTGCTCGTGGGCGGCATTTTCACCAAACAAAAAAAAAAAGAAATTTGCCTTTTTTTGCGTTTTCATTGTCTTCTTTTTTTTTTTTTTGTTATCGAAGGGGTGGAATTTTGGGGTTTACATGTGTCGTTTTGTTTTGTCGGCAGCGATCGGCCAGGACAACTGTACTCGCGAAGGCTTGAGACTGGGACCGAAGGACGAGGCTCACCCCTCAGGTTAGTTGACCCAATAAACCAGTACAAATGTTTTATAAAGGGCACAGTCCCGGAAAGCCATATTTCAATGTGCTCAGAAAGTAATGAGAGCGATGAGACTGGTAGTCCTGTTCTCACCATGTTTTGTTACCTTAGCTTCTTCATTTTGGCCATGGAGATTTGGGGGCAGTGTTTGTTCTCCTGAGCCATGTATGGCCCACAGCACACCATTTTGTAACAGGCGGCCAGATCTGTGTGTTGTTTCTTGTTTCTGCTGTGCTGTTTCTTTCATTTCCTTTATGTGAGTCTTTGCCATCAATTGATAGTTCCGTGTTGCCTTCCTTGTACAGAGAAAATGGTGGTCTGAAGAGCATCAGATTAGGGGTTTTAAAGATCTGCATATGGGGGTCTAAAATTCTTGTAAGGTCAATTTGTGGCTCTTGTAGGTATTTGCTGACTTCTTGTAGCTTAGCAGTTGGTGGCCTCGGATTTCTGTAAATCATAATTAGAGGAAGTGGTCTCTGTATAAAATGGTCTTGTTACTCTAGAAGTGGTCGTCTCCGGGTCTGTATGAAGTCAGTTTAAGATTCCGTAGGTGGTGGCCTTTATTGGGGGGCTCCACTGACTCTGGAGCTGGTAGATTGACAAGACTGTCTAGAGTGGTCTCGTGACTCCAGAAGATGTGGTCCTAGTACCTGGATGAAGTGGTCTTGTGACTCTGGAGGTGGTGGTCTTGTGACTCTGGAGGTGGTGGTCTCAGTTCCTATATGAAGTGGTCTTGTGACTCTGGAGGTGGTGGTCTTGTGACTCTGGAGGTGGTGGTCTCAGTTCCTATTGAATGAGGTTACACTAAAATGGAGGTGATGGTCTCAGTTCCTATATGAAGTGACTTGGGAGGTGGTGGTCTTATTTCCTATATGAAGTGGTCTTGTGATTTTGAAGGTGGCGTCTCCTTTCTATATGAAGTGGTCTTGTGACTCTGGAGGTGGTCTCATTTCCTTTTATGAAGTGGACTTGTGACTCTGCAGGTGGTCTCCTTTCCATATGAAGTGGAGTTGTGATTCTGGAGATGATGGTCTCATTTCCTTTATGAACTGGTCTTGTGACTCTGGACATGGTGGTCTAATTTCCTTTATGAAGTGGACTTGTGACTCTGGCGTGGTGGTCTCATTTCCTTTTATGAACTGGTCTTGTGACTCTGGAGGTGGTGGTCTCATTTCCTATATGAAGTGGACTTGTGACTTGTTAGGTGGTGGTTTCACTTCCTATATGAAGTGGTCTTGTGAGTCTGGAGGTGGGGGTCTCATTTCCTATATGAAGTGGACTTGTGACTTGTTAGGTGGTGGTTTCACTTCCTATATGAAGTGGTCTTGTGAGTGTGGAGGTGGTGGTCTCAGTTCCTGTATGAAGTGGTCTGTGACTCTGGAGGTGGTGGTCTCATTTCCTATATGAAGTGGACTTGTGACTTGTTAGGTGGTGGTTTCACTTCCTATATGAAGTGGTCTTGTGAGTCTGGAGGTGGGGGTCTCATTTCCTATATGAAGTGGACTTGTGACTTGTTAGGTGGTGGTTTCACTTCCTATATGAAGTGGTCTTGTGAGTCTGGAGGTGGGGGTCTCATTTCCTATATGAAGTGGACTTGTGACTTGTTAGGTGGTGGTTTCACTTCCTATATGAAGTGGTCTTGTGACTCTGGAGGTGCTGGTCTCATTTCCTTTATGAAGTGGTCTTGTGACTCTGGAGGTGGTGGTCTCTTTTTTTTTCCCTAAATGAAGCGGTTGTGTGACTCGGGTGTCTCTTTAGCTGTTCATCTTGTAGTTGCCTACGATGTAGTTTAAGAAGGGTTACGAGTTTACTCTTGGGGTCTTTCCATGTGGTGATTTGTGAGGAATTGTATGGTTGGTCTTTTCAGGCCTTCTCTGATCTGGACTTCTGTATAGGATTAATAAATGTTCATTTAATGACTGCATCGTTTGTTGTTTCTATTACATGGCGGCAGATACATTACAGTAACCGAGGTGTAATAATATTTGTACTACCCAGTTTCTATCTGATGTTTTAGTGTTTATAGATCTAGTAATATTTCTACCAGATGTTCTTAATGCATCCGGTGTCTTACAATGTGGTTGTAGTATGTCGAAAAATGTGATTGTCGGGGGGCAGCTTATTGAACACAATATAGTGTTTCACCCTTTGTTGTGTGTATTTGTGACATCATGTACGTGTATGTGTGATTTATATATTTTTATAACGTTGATGATACCAGGCCCTCAAACTGCATGCAGTCCATTGTTCTATCTCCCTGTGATTTTTCTTTTTTGGCTTCCCAACAGCCATGAAAATGTAAAGGCCAAGCTAAAAGATCCTTTATATCCAATTCCTAGCCTATCAGGCAGACCAGCCAGCCATGGTGGTGGTTAAATCCAGTCAAGCACTATTTAACATGCAACTTTATATCCAGTACAAAAATAACAGTATTTTATTGTCGCACAAACCTAAAATGACAAAAAGTGACAAACTATTGTGTTATGTTATATTATTGTATTATAAACTCCCC
>NW_017307215.1:64011-70694 GCF_000935625.1 Nanorana parkeri
ATTTATAAACACCCCCCCCCCCCCCCCATTGTCACATCCTGCAACATAGTATAACCACATGATAAAATGCCAGATTAGGAACATCTGGTAGTAATATATTACTAGATCTAAAAACAACTACAACATCAGACAGAAACTGGGTAGTAATAAGATTATTACACCTCGGTCACCGTACCTGCCCTCATGTCATAGAAAGCACAAAACCAAGTAGAAAATAAATGAACAATGTCACCGGCAGTATAGGAAGCGCAGTTAGTGCTGAGTATACAAATCCAGACAAAGCAATTAGATTGTAACATGTGTGTCCAGTATTGGCTTTGCCTGGTGTATTCATTGTATGGTGATATGGTGTGCAGCAGATGCATAACACCATGCGTTAAGTATTTTATTATGCATATGGTAGGGGTGGGGTTGTATTGCACAGGGTGTAGTGTATAAAGATAGACACATACCACATACCCCTGATGCCTAACCTGCTGGCCTTTGGCACATTTTCTGTGGCCCTTGGGGCCCCTGCAGACACTAGTTTGTGTTTCCGTATTGCCCTGTTAAAGCAGCGATCTCATGCATATATAGCATACTACAACAGTCTCAATAACTCCTATAACATGTGCGCATGATCATGTGTCTTCTATTGTCAACTCTGGCCCGCTGCGTCGGAGGGATCCCCTCTCTGGCCCGCTGCGTCGGAGGGATCCCCTCTCTGGCCCGCTGCTCTGAGCCATCCCTCTCTGGCCCACTGCGTCTGAGCCATCCCTCTCTGGCCCACTGCGTCTGAGCCATCCCTCTGTGGCCTGTCCCTGTTCTATTGTGAAAATTGTCAAATAGTTGCATACTTTAATAAACATATAGAGCCAATATCAGTCATACATTTAAGGACACATGAAGCCAATGTGGGGCATATTTTATTGGGCGTATAGAGCCAATAGTGGTAATGGGCATATAGAGCCAATAGTGGTAATGGGCATATAGAGCCAATAGTGGTAATGGGCATATAGAGCCAATAGTGGTAATGGGCATACAGAGCCAATAGTGGTAATGGGCATACAGAGCCAATAGTGGTAATGGGCATATAGAGCCAATAGTGGGGTATACTTTATTGGGCATATAGAGCCAATAGTGGGGTATACTTTATTGGGCATATAGAGCCAATAGTGGGGTATATTTTAATAGGCATATAGAGCCAATAGTGGTAATTGGCATATAGAGCCAATATGGGGCATTCGGTATTGGGCATCCTACATCAATAGGGGACATACTATATTGGATATATAGAGCCAATATGGGCTGAACTGACACAAATGGAAGAGAGTCACAGCTTGGGGTCTGGTCAATGACCTGAACTCTGACAATAGACATTCTAGTTCTATTCAGTATATTTATAGCCGGTTACAGCCTATGAAGCGTGTAAAGTGCGCCTAAGTTTAAAAAAAAGATATTTCTACATTACACGGCGCGTATGGGCTTGTGTCCCCAACTCGGTGTATATTTGAATGAGGTTACACTAAAATGTTTTCTCTAGTATGATATTGTAGGAATTGCTGCGTGTAATCCTTTCTTAGAACATATGGACTTGCGTACATGAGGCGCATTAACCCTTCATGTCCTGTGCCGTTATGCAGTTCCTGCCTCTGACACCCCCACACCCCCCAGCACACGGGGAGGAAGCGTCTTATCTGCTCCGCTGTGAATTTCCACTCCCTGCTCAGTCTTGTATTACACAGTATCTGACGAGGGCCAAACGTCACCTCCATGTGTCCCCTAAGGGGCAGCCTTTAACATCCACGTCCTGGTATCTTATTCATGGAGGAAATGTTTGCTCCTAAGACAGCTCCTACCTTGACCTTGCACAGTATGAATGCGGGAGGTATTGCGGCCACTCTTTTATTGTATAAGAATGGACGTGTCGGGTATATGGAAAGCAATGGATGCCAGGCAGCGTGCCACCAGTGGGCGGCAGTCGGTAAATGGTTGACACTGGTTGCTGTGACTGGTGTAACCAGTTCACTGGCGGTGTGATCGGGACCATTCCAAGCATTTTATGCAGCTGCAGTTTTTGTCCCCAGCCCTCCTGCAAGGCTGTGATCCACAGAGCTGACACTTCGTTCGTCTGTGTTCCCAGTGTGGCGTGTCACGCCGTGACTGGTACAACAGGTCCGTCCTGTCCCCCTCTCTGCTTTGTGGCAAGGAGGGGCTGTCCATTCCTCAGCAGGGAGGGGTCCCTCGTTTCTGGCTCGGGAGGGGCTGTGTTAATTGGAACAAGACACCTGCTGACGACTCCTGCCAGGTTACTAGGCGGGTGAAGTCTTCCCCTCGGAAAGCAACCTGATCCAGCCGGAGATCTGCGTGACATCAACTGCTGTCTGTGTCTTCAGTGGCTCCCATTTTCCTGCCCGACCCTCTCCATGTCGGTGACGAATCTTCCTGTCAGCATCTCTGACTGCTCAAAATTTTCTCCAAAAACCTCACAGAATCAGCCCCCCGACACAGAAAAAGAGCTGGCTTGGCCTCCAATAACATATACTGTATCTGGAGAGCGGTGATGTCACCCCTGTATAATATACCTTGTATCTGGAGAGTAGTGATGTCACTCCTGCATAATATACCTTATATCTGGAGAGCGGTGATGTCACGCCTGTATAATATATCTTATATCTGGAGAGTAGTGATGTCACTCCCATATAGTATATCTTCTATCTGGAGAGCGGTGATGTCACTCCTGTATAATGTATCTTCTATCCGGAGAGTAGTGATGTCTCCTGTATAATATATCTTCTATCTGGAGAGCGGTGATGTCACTCCTGTATAATTTATCTTATATCTGGAGAGTAGTGATGTCTCCTGTTAAATGTAATCTGGCAAGTTCTATAACTTTCTTTGTGCTAATTCTTTGTATTCGCTTCCTCCAGGTGGTGATGGCGACGTCAGAAGACGAGTTGATTGGGATCCCCTTCCCAGAACACAGCAGTGATCTTCTGAGCTGCCTTAACGAGCAGCGTCACCGCGGTGTGTTGTGTGACATCACCATCAAGACGCAAGGGTTAGAGTACCGCACCCACCGCGCTGTGCTGGCCGCCTGCAGCCAATATTTCCGCAAGCTGTTCACTGGGGCGCCGTCTGGAAAGTCATCACGCAATGTTTGTCACCTGGACTTCCTCAAACCCGACGCTCTTGGGGCCCTTCTGGACTTTGCCTACACCGCCACGCTCACCATCAGCAATGCAAACATGCGGGATGTGCTCCGTGCCGCTCGCCTCCTGGAGATCCCGTGCGTCGTCCAGGCCTGCGTGGATATTCTACGATGTAACGGAGGCCGAGAGGAAATGGGGGCAGATGCTGAAGATCTGGAGGGTTTCCTACGGGCGCGGCAATATCTTGAGTGTTATGGTACGCAGGAGAACGGTGAAGATGTCTCCTCCCCTCTAGAGGCTGAAAGTTCTCTACTACCAGTCCACCCAATGCCGGTGCCCCAAAAACCAGTGCAGCTGATCCCTCGAAAAGGCCGGAGGAAGTTCCTGCAGGTCAACCCGAGCCAGAGGCCGCAGAACGGTAACCCGTATATTGTGGATGACGACTCTACAGAAAGGGCGGAGAGCCCCGCCGAAGCTCCATCACCGGCCGAATTGCCGCCAAGTGACGGCAGCCTCAACTACGAGCGCTACACCCCTGACAACGGGCTCGGGGTCCAGCACATGTTCGTCCCCCCTTCTCCTCCAGACGAAATCCTATCTGACGAAGAGCCCACCGATATGACCTTTCTGGGGACCCTGGACCACGAGCACCACGAATTGACGGCCTCTTCCCTGGACGGCACCGACAAGCTCGTAAGGAAACGGCGATCGCAGATGCCGCAGGAGTGTCCTGTCTGCCACAAGATTATTCACGGAGCTGGGAAACTGCCCCGCCACATGCGCACTCACACGGGGGAGAAACCTTTCGTGTGTCAAGTGTGCGGAGTGAGATTCACCAGGTGAGCCTCAGAAAAATATGCCCGATCCCATGGACTGATCGCATTCCTTTTCTGTGTTCTGTGCATCAGCCATGACTAAACAATGCTGGGATCAGGTACAGGCACAGCATGCCTCCCACTGATGCCCAGTGATCTTAAAGCAAAGGGGGTCCAGGCACAAATTACTCCGAGCATGGTTTAGCATTTGAGCTCATTTGTGGAAAAGTGGCCCCTCCACCTATCAACTCAAATTTGTTAATTGGTCGTAATAGATATTGAAAGAGCTCCAATGTTGGAGACTGGAGTCAAATTTGTTTATATCGAAGCTCTTCTAAACCCTCTGCATATAGAATTATTGCCCCCCCCTGCCCCCCTAAACTCCATCTAGTCTTTTCTGCCCCCTTCATGCTCCACATAGGTCCTTGGCTTCTGGTCCTAACCAACTCTCATCTACATCTCTAAAGGAACTCCATCTATAATTAATTTGATTGTGAATGGAGAAGTGATACTCTGACACTGTTAGTTATTTGTAGGGTCTAATGTTTTCAAGGTGTGAAAACGTCACAAGGTTCTCTGCAGCTCAGCCTCCTAAGCATCCTCTGCTGATGATTGAGAGACTGGAGCAAATTTGTTTATACCGAAGCTCTTCTAAACCCTCCTCATATAGAATTATTTGCCCCCCCCTGCCCCCCTAAACTCCATCTAGTCTTTTCTGCCCCCTTCATGCTCCACATAGGTCCTTGGCTTCTGGTCCTAACCAACTCTCATCTACATCTCTAAAGGAACTCCATCTATAATTAATTTGATTGTGAATGGAGAAGTGATACTCTGACACTGTTAGTTATTTGTAGGGTCTAATGTTTTCAAGGTGTGAAAACGTCACAAGGTTCTCTGCAGCTCAGCCTCCTAAGCATCCTCTGCTGATGATGTGTGACAACAGGCTGCTGCTATTTTTGCACTCACCAGGTCATCGGGGTTGGCAGGGTGTAAGGCCATTCCCCCCTCTTCTACCGCTCGCTCTTATCCTCCCTCCCTTTCATCTTCTTCCTTTCTTTCATCTCCCTCCCCATCATCTTCCATCTCTCATTCTTCCACTTTCTCCTCTTCTTCTTCTTCTCCCTCCCCATCGTCTTCCATCTCTCATTCTTCCACTTTCTCCTCTTCTTCTTCTTCTCCCTCCCCATCCTCTTCCATCTCTCATTCTTCCTCTTTCTCTTCTTCTTCTTCTCCCTCCCCATCGTCTTCCATCTCTCATTCTCCTTCTCCCTCCCCATCGTCTTCCATCTCTCATTCTTCCACTTTCTCTTCTCTCTTATTTTCTGTCTCTGCCAAAAACAAAAATGTTTGTACTTTCCTTAAAATCCCTTTTCTCTGAGTCCATTGAGGGACGCAGCTTGATGATAATTAGGGAACCTAGATTATACTGCCGCCTACAGGAGAAATGGATACTAGGCACAAGGAGACGGAAGGCCAGCCCCATTGAGGCTATATGCCTTCCCAACTGCTCTGGTAGCAAGCACCCCAACAATGACAAAAACAATGGCATAGTGTGTGTGTGTGTGTGTGTGTATGGGCTGTGTTCTGCAATGGACTCAGAGGAAAGGTTTGTACAGATATTTTCTGTATCATCCAGTTAGGGACACAGCCTGATGATATTTACTAGAGATGTCCAAAGGCATACCAAACTGAGGGGAGGCGGGAAAACCAAAGCAAATTTAGCAAAACTGGGGCAGGTGGGAGGGGTTATAGTCTCAAGGGGGTTGGTCCTAAGTCTTCTTGTGCCTAGTGTCCATTTCTCCTTCAGGCGGCAGTGTAACCTAGGTTGCTTTAGTATCATCAAGCCGCATCCCTCAAAGGATGATGGAGAATTGACCTTTAGTGTCCGCATTCACATTTCTCCAACCCCCAGCTCTATTGCTCTTTGGACGGCAATAATGGAAGCTGCATTGCCGATCCAGGGAGTTAGATTGTTAATCAGGAACTTGGCATGTTGTCTGTCTGGCTGTGCCGTTTGTAAACGGCTTGGAAAGCATCAGACGGTCTGTACAGAATTAGAAATTGCAACTATGCATTTAACTGCTTGCCCAGAGTTGGGGTTAACGGTGCAAAACTGGTGGGTAAAGGGGGTTAGCTGTTCAGGTAGCTGCATTGTTTTGACCCCGTTTGAGCACGATTCCCCTGCTGTTCCGTTTATGGAATCCTGGTAGAGCAAATGTACTGTCCAAAACAGTATTATAATGTTAATTTCCTGTTCCGTGTATCCTCCACCTCACGTCTGCCATGTCTTCTCTCTCCCCAGGAATGACAAGCTGAAGATTCACATGCGTAAACACACAGGCGAACGCCCATACTGCTGCGAGCACTGCAGCGCTCGCTTCCTGCACAGCTACGACCTGAAGAATCACATGCACCTTCACACCGGGGATCGCCCCTATGAGTGCACGCTCTGCCACAAGGCCTTCGCCAAGGAGGATCACCTCCAGCGCCACATGAAAGGGCAGAACTGCCTGGAGGTGCGCACCCGCCGCCGACGCAAAGACGACCCTCCAGCTCCACGCATCATCACCCCGACTCCCGGCCTCGACCTTACCAATGGCAAGATGGATGACCTCCGCCTCTCCATGCTGCGCTACTGGGGCCTTTCTCAACCGCAATCGGGAGGGGGCAGCCCTGAGGAGGGGCCTTTGGTACTGGACCCTTCGTAGCACTTTGGTGACGGTAAACGCCCCCCCCC
>NW_017307215.1:70827-71153 GCF_000935625.1 Nanorana parkeri
TAATTTAATCGCAGCACTTGTGCTAACCCACCACAGACATCCTCGTTGTCCCCTAAAATATTTGACATACCCTCTCCTCAGCCGTTCCTGCTCCCCCCCTCCACATCTCCGTCACAATCCTTAAAAATGTGGATGGACTGACTGCTGCAAGTCCGACCGACCCTGGCTGGACTCTAAAAGGGACGGGGTACTGAGAGACTTGAAGGGAGGGAGAGGAGAGAAAGAAAGGGGGGGTCCAGTTCCGAAACCTCAGGGATCATTAAATGTGGTGTATCTTTCCAGATTGGCTTCTCTAGAGCTAGACTAAGATATTGATAATCGCTATT
>NW_017307215.1:73146-85443 GCF_000935625.1 Nanorana parkeri
AGAGATAAGACAAGAGAGCAATAATTTGTTTTGTGAGCTGTTTGGGTGACGCTGCAATGGTGGAGCGGTGGGGGCTGGGGGGGATTTGATTGAGGAGCCCCCCCACACGTTCCTTGCTTTATGGTGCTGTGCCTTCTCTGACTGTACGAGTGTCTTGTTAGCAACCCGCAATGTGCAAATCCTATCGTCATTACTCCATGATAACCGATATCGCTTAGCTGCAAACAAAAAAAAAAAGTTATATTTTGGAGGTGGCGGGAGGCGCTCTCCCCTACCTGGGTGCATCTTGAATACCAATCCGCTTTTAATAGGCCACCTTGATTAAACGTGTGTTGTAAAGGCTTATGCCGCCCATGGGCCCCCCACCACCTTCCTGGGTGATCAACGTGTGTTGTAAAAGCTTCTGCCGCCCTTGGGTGCCCCACCACCGTCTTGGGTGATCAACGTGTGTTGTAAAGGCTTCTGCCGCCCATGGGCACCCAACCACCGTCTTGGGTGATCAATGTGTGTTGTAAAGGCTTCTGCCGCCCATGGGTGCCCAACCACCTTCAAGGGTGATCAACGTGTGTTGTAAAGGCTTCTGCCACCCATGGGCGCCCAACCACCTTCAAGGGTGATCAACGTGTGTTGTAAAGGCCTCTGCCGCTCATGGGCACCCAACCACCTTCAAGGGTGATCAAGGTGTGTTGTAAAGGCTTCTGCCACCCATGGGCGCCCAACCACCTTCAAGGGTGATTAACGTATGTTGTAAAGGCTTCTGCCGCCCAGGGGCGCCCCGCCACCTTCCTGGACAATAAACGTGCGTTGTAGATGTTCCACAAACCATGCTGGGGCTTTGCAGGTCTACATCAACCGATGTGTCACTGGTTTTGAAATGACTTGTATGTAAAAGTGACCTCTCATAACATAACTTGTGTTATTGCTTTACAGCGCATCGTGATGGTGCCCGTACACCACAAATGATCCTGTACAGTGATCGGAAATCTTATCTTCTGGTCCGATTTAACAAAAAAAACTAGCTTCACTTCCTTTTTAGAGGGAAGGGGATTGCCCTGTTCCTGCATGAGCTGTGCAGGGTCAGTATGATGTAGTACATGGTGCAGGCACAGAATCGCATTTTGTGAGGGTGTTGGGTACTAGGTGATAATTGGTTGTATTTGGTGATTTCAGTTCCATGTTTTCAATACCATTTTCTGATCATTTAAGCCATTGACATCCTTAAACCAGACCCCCCTTCCCTCCCCCCAACTAATCAACCTATAAATTATTTTATTCTTTCCAGTGATTGGGTAGTTTGGAGAGCCAGTTTTAGATGGTGAATAGAATGGAGGTTAGTAAGGGCAGGACCCTGTGTGCGTTGTTGGGCGCCTTTTTTTTTTTTGGGTGGCAATATGGGTAATAAATGTGAGCAGCGCGGGCTCCCGTGTGTAGTGTGCTGGAGCTGATTTTTTTTTTCTTTGTTATTTAAATTATTATTGAATGTTTTTGTTCTTTTCGGGGTAACGGGGACACATTACTGCACTCTACATGCCAAGCCTGTGTCTGGTGGTGGTCAGCTGGGCTTGAAGAGGTGACTGGGTCACCACTATATCCACTGTGAGCCCACCCCCACGGAGGTGTTTAAGGGAAACCTCCCCATTCCTCTTAAGACATGGTGTGTGTGTGGTACTTGAGATGCAACTGATTAAAAGCACTTTTGTAAATTTTTAAAGGTTGAAGGGGGGGAACTCCCACCCTTAATTTCAGTTTGGGCGGATTACTAAGTCCGTGGGACCCCAGTGGTGATATCTCTACACATGTTCGCTCTTTGCTCTGAATCTTCACTTGTTTTATGTTACGGAGCATGCAGCGAAAGGTGTGAAACTCTTGTGCCTGGCTATAGGACACCAGGGCCGGACGACCGTGAGATCTCACCACTGGAGTCCCCCGAGCAGTCCTTCGGTTGCCATCTGCAAGTGAAATACCATAATTGGGTGGGCTTACCCTTTAATGACACCATAAAGGATAAGCAACTTCTATCAGGCGATAACAGATTTCTTTCTTATCCATTCCTGTGTCAGTAATGTGTCACCCCAGTAATAGAAAATAATTTACTTATTTAATTTTCGTTGTTTTGGACCAAGAACCCTCTGGAAGTTTCTTCCTTCCAGAGAATTGCCTATTTTTGTATTCCCCCCAACCCATCCCACCTCTGTACAGTTTACAGACCATGATAAGTGATAAGGACAGGAGGGGGTTAATATGACAAGGTTGTAGCACTCCGGAAAGTTTCCTAACCTACTGTCTGATATTCCTCGCGACACGCCACGCGGCTCCGAAGGCCAATTTCTGCTTCTGAAAGGTTTGCACGCTCTCTCTCGCACTGTAGAACGACGGTGTTGTGAGGGCCGTACTCTATAAACGCTCTTTCTTGGCTGACCAAAATTCATTTTGTTTTTGACGGGGTGGATCTTTTCTTTCAAACGTCTGACACTATTGCTTGAACAAGGCAGGATTTTAAAACAAAACAAAACTCGGAGTTCAACTAACTGAGCATTGTAGGTCACCGATAAACACTAGGAGTAAACAGAAAAGGTGGTCGCACTCTGATAACATCAATAGCAAAGCTTTATTGTTCTGGGCAAGATCAGTAAAGGTCCCTGCACAGACCCTCCTCACTGACACATTTTTCACAGAAGTTGTGGAGGACTGAGCCCTTTCCGGGTGAAACGCGGCAACTCGGGAGCATGTGGGTGAAAAGTTTTGTGATCTTGCCCAGGACAATAAAGCTGTGCTATTGTTGAAGTCATAGGTTGGCCCTTCTATTTGTTACACGTAGGGAGTGCTTGACTTCTACGGAGACGGGTGGACCATGGCCTTGTGATTGGAGGCTTTCCCTGGTGTCCATAAACACTAGAAGGATGCGGTCCTCTCCAGCACGCAGCTGGTGGGGATCATTCATCCATGGAAAACCTAATACGTGTTTCAATACATAACGGCCTGAACTGAATTAAAAATCTTTGCGATCAGAAAGCTCCAGCCATTCTCCATTGTATACGAGTCGGAATTCCTTTGCAACAGGTGACACTTCATTGCAAGGAGCAATAGCTCACCCAGAGGGTTGCAGTGTTAGCATGTGATTGGACGATGGCATTTTGACAAAAAGTCAACTGCTGACTGGCGTTTAGTGGAATCCCATCTACCAACCAATAAAAAAATTCTGGCTGATATTTTCAGTTTGAATAGCTTGGTTGAACATTTTTTTGGCTGTTGCTTTTTGATAAGCAACCCCCCGGGTTTCCAGACCAGGAGCCCACAATAGTGTCCCACCGCAACTGCTCCTCAATATGAGTGACACTGCTGCAGATGACTAAGCAGCAACCGTCCATGGGTGCTCATCAGGGTCCCGCCTCTGCTTTTTCTTTCCTATAGTTTTATTGGCATTAACCCGGGTAACTTCTTCGTCAGACGTGACTCCGCTCTGCTGCGTTTCGCCATCTGGGCTTAGTCCTTGAGAAGCATTTTCCAAAAAAGTAGATCTGTAGAAAATATTAATAATACATCAAAACAACTGCGCTTGCTGTATTTTTTTTTCTTGAAGGCGATTCGCTGGTCATCCGACCAGCTTTATCAATTTAGAAATGAGAAAACTAATCAGCTGAACAGTGAAACGTCAAGAAAAAAAAAAAAGTCAACTCCGGTGGTTTATTTTTCTCCGGATATACCATGACCTGGACGAATGAGAACCTTCACAGGCCTTTTCCAAAAAGTTCCTCCTCGCTTGAAGCTCTTCATCAGAAATTGTGATCATCATACGATTCATAAAATCGTATTTAAAAAAAGGTTCCAAAACGAGTCCTAATCGGTATCTTCTGTGGCTGATTTATGAAAAGGGCGGGTGATGGTTTTGCATCCACCAATTTACGCGTTTCACAAAGCTGAGCAATCTGTTTTCCCATAATATCGACTAAGGTAAAATATCCCAGAGATATTTTGTAGATGGATTTCACCCCAAAATTCACACCATCCCCTAATTATACCATAATCCTTCATTTTTGTTATTCAAAAACTTCTAATTTAAAAAAGAAAAAAAAAAAGTTCCAAAACGAGTCCCTATCGGTATCTTCTCTGGTTTTTGCAGCAACAAGTTTACGCGTTTCACTGAGCTTCTGAGCAATCTCTCTCCTCGTTTTCCCTCATATCAACCAAGGTAAAATATCCCGGAGATATTTTGTAGACGGATTTCACCCCAAAATTCACACCACCCCCTAACTATACCATAATCCTTAATTTTTTTTTTAAATTCAAAAACTTCTAATTTAAAAAAGAAAATTGCCATTTTTATATATTTTTGTTTTTATTTCGTGCTTTAGAATAACCACTTTCCGTGTAGAACCTACAGCAGGCTGTGGTCAGCTGACCCCCCCCCCTCAAGTGGTAAAAAAAATGCTCATCCAAGAATGTTTAGCGTGGGTAGTTTTTTGGCCCTCACAGTTAGAGCGGAGTATACGGTGCGACGGAGGGCGGTTCTTGTGCAGTATATAGCGTACAGCTAATAAATATTACACTATATAATTCTATATGATATATTCACACACCAGGCTTTTCTATTTCTGTGTTTTTTTTCTTAGATTTTTTTTGTTTTTTTAATTCTAACCACCCCGCCACTCGTCTGACCGTTCGGTATCCAATGGCGGAGGGGGCCGGACCCCCCGCGTTTGGGGTCCCCCGAGGTTTGCATTGTGTACATACGTGTGTTTGTTGGCGATCTCTGTATATAAAACAGTTTTTTTGTCTGCTGGTTTTTAGGGTCTGAATTTATAAAAACTGCAAATTCCAAAGCCATACAGTAAGCGGGATGATGTGTAAAAATAAAAAATATTGATGAAAGTCAGACCGCCCTCTTCCCCAACCCGCCGGTCACATGACGGCGGCTGCTCAGGACCGCTCTTTGCCAATGTACGGCACGATGTGTCCGGAGCTCCCCTTTCCCCCGGCGATAGCGGCAGGTTGTGTTTTGTGTATCGGCTATCGGAGAATATAAAGGGGCCTATTTATAAGGGTCTTGTGGGAAGTTTTTCCAGTTCATTCACCATGAGTGAATATATTACAGTGATATCTGGATAATTCAGGACATATAAAGGGCTTTCTGGCCTTTTGATTTTTACTAAATTTTGTTCATTTTCATCCTAAATCTATCTATCTACACAACATACCTGAAGTCGTGCCGCTCACAAAGCAGGTGCAAGACAACAGCAGGGGCTCCGCACCCAAAGAAGGAAGCTGGCTGCACTCCAGAAGCTTCAAGCGCTGACCATCTTTATTGATCCGGACATAGTGAACAAAGTCCCCTCCTCCACAGATGCATTTCACCCACTAGTCTGGGCCTAACTGTAGCGGTTAGGGGGTAAAATGCGTCAAGTGAGGAGGCGCTGGTTCCAGATGGGGACTCTGTCCAGATCAATAAAGCTTGTCACCGTTTGAATCTTCTGGAGTGCATCAAGCTTCCTTGGACTTGCCCCTTATATATTTTTTTACTTTGACATCCCAACATCAACTGTAAAACTTGATCCTTTTTCATAAGGCGTACATTGAGGAAATGAAAGTCCGGTTCTGTTGCCAGCTACTTAAAGGTTCCAAAACGAGTCCTAATCGGTATCTTCTGTGGCTGATTTATGAAAAGGGCGGGTGATGGTTTTGCATCCACCAATTTACGCGTTTCACAAAGCTGCGCAATCTGTTTTCCCATAATATCGACTAAGGTAAAATATCCCAGAGATATTTTGTAGATGGATTTCACCCCAAAATTCACACCATCCCCTAATTATACCATAATCCTTCATTTTTGTTATTCAAAAACTTCTAATTTAAAAAAGAAAAAAAAAAAAAAACTTCTAATTTAAAAAAAGAAAAAAAAAAGTTCCAAAACGAGTCCCTATCGGTATCTTCTCTGGTTTTTGCAGCAACAAGTTTACGCGTTTCACTGAGCTTCTGAGCAATCTCTCTCCTCGTTTTCCCTCATATCAACCAAGGTAAAATATCCCGGAGATATTTTGTAGACGGATTTCACCCCAAAATTCACACCACCCCCTAACTATACCATAATCCTTAATTTTTTTTTTAAATTCAAAAACTTCTAATTTAAAAAAGAAAATTGCCATTTTTATATATTTTTGTTTTTATTTCGTGCTTTAGAATAACCACTTTCCGTGTAGAACCTACAGCAGGCTGTGGTCAGCTGACCCCCCCCCTCAAGTCGTCCTCATCCAAGAATGTTTAGCGTGGGTAGTTTTTTGGCCCTCACAGTTAGAGCGGAGTATACGGTGCGACGGAGGGCGGTTCTTGTGCAGTATATAGCGTACAGCTAATAAATATTACACTATATAATTCTATATGATATATTCACACACCAGGCTTTTCTATTTCTGTGTTTTTTTTCTTAGATTTTTTTTGTTTTTTTAATTCTAACCACCCCGCCACTCGTCTGACCGTTCGGTATCCAATGGCGGAGGGGGCCGGACCCCCCGCGTTTGGGGTCCCCCGAGGTTTGCATTGTGTACATACGTGTGTTTGTTGGCGATCTCTGTATATAAAACAGTTTTTTTGTCTGCTGGTTTTTAGGGTCTGAATTTATAAAAACTGCAAATTCCAAAGCCATACAGTAAGCGGGATGATGTGTAAAAATAAAAAATATTGATGAAAGTCAGACCGCCCTCTTCCCCAACCCGCCGGTCACATGACGGCGGCTGCTCAGGACCGCTCTTTGCCAATGTACGGCACGATGTGTCCGGAGCTCCCCTTTCCCCCGGCGATAGCGGCAGGTTGTGTTTTGTGTATCGGCTATCGGAGAATATAAAGGGGCCTATTTATAAGGGTCTTGTGGGAAGTTTTTCCAGTTCATTCACCATGAGTGAATATATTACAGTGATATCTGGATAATTCAGGACATATAAAGGGCTTTCTGGCCTTTTGATTTTTACTAAATTTTGTTCATTTTCATCCTAAATCTATCTATCTACACAACATACCTGAAGTCGTGCCGCTCACAAAGCAGGTGCAAGACAACAGCAGGGGCTCCGCACCCAAAGAAGGAAGCTGGCTGCACTCCAGAAGCTTCAAGCGCTGACCATCTTTATTGATCCGGACATAGTGAACAAAGTTCCCTCCTCCACAGATGCATTTCACCCACTAGTCTGGGCCTAACTGTAGCGGTTAGGGGGTAAAATGCGTCAAGTGAGGAGGCGCTGGTTCCAGATGGGGACTCTGTCCAGATCAATAAAGCTTGTCACCGTTTGAATCTTCTGGAGTGCATCAAGCTTCCTTGGACTTGCCCCTTATATATTTTTTTACTTTGACATCCCAACATCAACTGTAAAACTTGATCCTTTTTCATAAGGCGTACATTGAGGAAATGAAAGTCCGGTTCTGTTGCCAGCTACTTATAAATAGGCCCCAATGTAAGCTATTTGCACTCTAGTCTAATGCACCGGGGCCCCTAATGCACACGGGCTCTCATCTTGTATATACACAGGTGGGATATTTCTGTGTAGTCTCCTCCCTACGCCCGATACACAAATCCTTCACACGCGTACGTGTCACGCTTTACAGCCAGCCAGGGACCGGTGGTGGTGCCGCCGCCGCAGGACCTCTTAGAGAGAGCAGTTGTGTTGTGTGTGGATGTCGGGATGATTGGCGGCTTCGTGCGGTTCTAGACTGGGCTGGTACAATCCGGAACTTCTCCCAGTTTCGGGATGGGCCGGGCCGGCCAGGGGGGACACGGTGGACCTGGGTGTGCTCGCTTTTAGCCCCCTCGTCCCCTTTTGTCTTTCTGTCCTTGCACTAAACAAATTGACCCGGCGTGGCCCGAGGCCGGGAGAAGGTGCTGCGGGTGGGGGTGGTGGCGAGAGGTGTGCCTTCCCTTATTGAAAACACTTTTACTTGAAGTTCTACACTGGTGTGACAAAGAGGGAATATTAAGATTATTTAATTTTGTTTTTTTTTGCTTATTTTTCTGTTTTTGCTTTTTTAATGAAGGCTGATGGAAAAAATAATAAAAATATAATAAAAAAAACATTTAAGGAAAATTTTCTTGACTCTTTTTTTTACAAATCTATATATACATATGGTGTTATAAATGGCACGCAGAGACAGGCATCACAGGTAAGGATCATGTTAGCAGGGGAAGTATTTTCCCGCTGCATGCACACGGGTGCTGTAGATCAGAATCATGATAGTGAGGGAAGTATTTTCCCCATGCACACACAACTTCCAGATGGCCGTGACAACTGAAGGATGATATGATACAAGAAAATCTGACAGCTGCTAGAGGTAAACCCGATCGCTGAACTCTCATACGATGTACATTTCTAATCTCTGGTGATCCTGCTGTGGAGGTCCTTGTTCAGGCACTTCCTGTTATAGGGTGACAATGCTATGTCCCAGTCTTCCAATTGTCCTCCCACTTTGTCAACATCACACGGGCTTCCAATGGAGACTGCAAGTTTCAACACACACTGCACAGGCATGGTCCGCTGCTGTCGCCACTCTGAGAAATGAAATGTAGTCGTTAGAATGTAGACAGGAAGTGGCTGCAAAGAAGCTGTGGGTGAGCTGCAGCACAGAGATGCAACAAAGATTTCAAAAACAGGAGTTTACTGAAACATGGCTGTGCGGCATAAGGGCACCTGATCCCCCATATCCTAGCCATGTCGCAAGCTTCGATGGCTTTCAGTGCACTCTCCATCCTACCAGCAGAATGGCTGCTTTCATGGACACGAAGTCATTTGCCCTTTAACCCTGGATTGGAAGTCCCAGCATGAAACTATTATACAATGAGAGGAATTGTTAGTAGACGGCGCCATCTGCTGGCAAAGCTGGGAAGTGCAGAGTCACTTGTATTGACTGGAGCTGTGCTGACGGCGCCACCTAGTGAGTGAAAGTGAAAGGACGGCTGTTTGGAAGTTCAGCGTTGCCGTCTTAACGTGGAAGATATTTGGATGTCATCACTTCCATCACAGATCCCAAAAACGAAAACCAGGGACGCGCGGTTGGCCACTCGCTCTGTGGCTCGGCCCTCTATCCTGACAATGTTATAAAATGATCTGCGCTGGCACTTTAATGTATCTTGACTCGCGGCACGCAGAGGGCGTCCTTGTCCTTTCCAGCAAAGAGTCATGGCTATTAGATCAAGAGGACCCCCAAATCCCACCTCCCCCCGCAATGTCCTAGATATTAGATCAAGAGGACCCCCCAAATCCCACCTCCCCCCGCAATGTCCTAGATATTAGATCAAGAGGACCCCCCAAATCCCACCTCCCCCCGCAATGTCCTAGATATTAGATCAAGAGGACCCCCCAAATCCCACCTCCCCCCGCAATGTCCTAGATATTAGATCAAGAGGACCCCCCAAATCCCACCTCCCCCCGCAATGTCCTAGATATTAGATCAAGAGGACCCCCCAAATCCCACCTCCCCCCGCAATGTCCTAGATATTAGATCAAGAGGACCCCCCAAATCCCACCTCCCCCCGCAATGTCCTAGATATTAGATCAAGAGGACCCCCCAAATCCCACCTCCCCCCGCAATGTCCTAGATATTAGATCAAGAGGACCCCCCAAATCCCACCTCCCCCCGCAATGTCCTAGATATTAGATCAAGAGGACCCCCCAAATCCCACCTTCCTCTACTATGCCATGGATATTAGATCATGGGGAACTCCCAAATCCCACTTCCCTCCACTATGCTATAGATATTAGATCATAGGGACCCCCCTAATTCCCACACCCCTCTGTTACACCATGAATGTTGGATCATGAGGAGTCCCATTTCCCAGCTCTCTCCACAAAGCCATAGATAATAGATTGTGAGGACCCCCATTCCCACCTCCCTCTGCTATGCTACAGATATTAGATCATGGGGACCCCCCAATTCCCACCACTCTTCCCTACAGGCATTAACATTTGCAATCTTCCAGCTCTGTAGACAGTGAAGTACAAATCCAACCAAAACTGACATATATACATACACGATATTTAGTTGTGGAAGTATGGAGGGGTTAGAACCTCTGTCAGGCTTTATTGCCTGTGTAGTCACCGGGCCAGGAAGTCATCATACAAATAACAATAATAAACTTCATTTAGAAACCAAGCAGATGAAAGCCAATGTCACACCGGGGCCCTCCGCCTGAAAATACCCGGCGCCTGGCTTCAGTACTGACATAAGTGTCAGGAGCCCTTTCCTGCGGACTTGTTCCGGGTCAGTGACTCAAAGCATTGAAGCCTGTGGATGGTCATGACAGCCAGGCAATCAGCATGTTCAGTGTGCAGGAAGATATAATCATGTGTAATGTGGAATATGTCCGCTCGCAGCACTGGGGATTCGGTGGCCCTCATTTCCCAGAGGGACAATGACACCAACTCAGCAGCTGGGTGCCCATTTCAGACACCTCCCAGCCACCTGTTATACCCTGGGTTGGCTCTCAGTTGCTCACTCTTGTGGCCCCCCAACTCTGGGGGCCCCGCCTTGCTCCTAGCATCCTCTACCCCCCTTTTAACTACTTGTTCTGCCCTGGCTCCCTATTGCTCCCCACTCTGGCCCTAAACTTGATCTCCTCTACTGCTCCCTCCTGTGGCCCCCAACCCCAGGGCCCTACTCAGCTCCTGACATCCTTTCTTCTAACTACCTGTTCTAACCAGGTTCTGTGTGGCTCTTTCCTATGGTCCCGAAAACTGGGGCCCTGCTTTTGGCCATTCGGCTCCCCTCCTATCCACCCTGGTTCTATACTCCTCCCTCTTGTGGCCCCCAACCCCAGGGACCCGCTCCTGGACATTCTGCTCCCTTCCTAGCCACCTGAACCGCCCTGTTTCTATCCTCCTCGCTCCTGCTTTCCTCCTACACACATTTTCTGTCTCTACGGCCCTCCCTTCTGTGGCCCCCCAACCCCAGGGCCCCGCTCTGCTCCTTGCACCCTAACACATCTGTGTGGACAGGTCACTTCTATTGAGCTCTGCCAGCCCAAAACAAAACTACCATCGAACTCCCCACCCCCATCTCAGGACTATTAGGGGGGGTAGCGAAGGACGGCCTGCCCCCCGGGGGCCTCAGTGTCAGTTTTGTATGGAGTGGGGAGGGATTAGAACCCCTGTCTGGTTTTATATATTGTCACACAGTTCAGGGCATCTTACTAGGTGCTCCAGAGGTGACCCCGATGGGTTGCACTCGGTGATGTAGACAGGTCCTCTTCATCTGTGGTCACCCGGGGCTCGGTACGTGCTGAAGACTTCTTCCCAAAGACGCTGTATGTGGGGGGAGGGGAGACACGGCCCCTCCTCCACCCCCAGGGTGTATGAATGGACATGTGTACACCCCTCCTCCAACCCCAGGGGGTATGAATGGACATGTGTACACCCCTCCTCCACACCCAGGGGGTATGAATGGAGAAGTGTACACCCCTCAGGGGTATGAATGGACATGTGTACACCCCTCCTCCAACCCCAGGGGGTATGAATGGACATGTGTACACCCCTCCTCCACCCCCAGGGGGTATGAATGGACATGTGTACACCCCTCCTCCACCCCCACGGGGTATGAATGGACATGTGTACAAATAGAGATGTGTACACCACCCCCATGGGGTATGAATGGAGAAGTGTACACCCCTCCTCCACCCCTGAGGGCTATGAATGGAGTTATGTACACCCCTCCTCCACCCCCAAAGGGGTAGAATTTGAGTTGTTTGCACCCTTCCCCCACCCAGGGTCTTCAATACTAGGAACACTCCACCCTAGAGTCCCGCTGCCCCCACTTATATTACGATGAGTACCCCGGCTCCCCACCCTAGCAGCCCGGTGGTTCCCCTCCGCCGTGTCAACTGTCTGAGGTAATGTCTGCTTTCCCGTCCACTCCACAGCACATGCCACTCAAAGCCCGTACACCCGCCCACATCCCGTCTCCCCTCCCCCGGTCTCTCAGAGGCGCGTAGCCCCGCCCATCTGAGTCCTGGTCCCTCCTCTTTGGCAGTCAGCGGTGTGAAGCTTCCAGTTCTTCTGGTCTAGGCTCCTCCTCTGTGTAGTCATTCGGCGGTGAGGTTCCTCCCCGAACTGTCAGTCAAGCTAAGTAGCTCCTCCCCTATAAATGTTGTCGGCGGTGTGGCTCCTCCCCGGGCTGTCAGTCAACGTGGTGGCTCCTCCCTTGGAAAGTCAGTCAGCAATGTGACTTCTACCCTGAATTGTCAGTCAGCGTTGTTGCTCCTCCCCTGGGCTGTCAGTCAGCATTGTGGCTCCTCCCCTGGGCTGTCAGTCAGCGTTGTGGCTCCTCCCC
>NW_017307215.1:86153-86758 GCF_000935625.1 Nanorana parkeri
CTCCCCCGGTCTCTCAGAGGCGCGTAGCCCCGCCCATCTGAGTCCTGGTCCCTCCTCTTTGGCAGTCAGCGGTGTGAAGCTTCCAGTTCTTCTGGTCTAGGCTCCTCCTCTGTGTAGTCATTCGGCAGTGAGGTTCCTCCCCGAACTGTCAGTCAAGCTAAGTAGCTCCTCCCCTATACATGTTGTCGGCGGTGTGGCTCCTCCCCGGGCTGTCAGTCAACGTGGTGGCTCCTCCCTTGGAAAGTCAGTCAGCAATGTGACTTCTACCCTGAATTGTCAGTCAGCGTTGTTGCTCCTCCCCTGGGCTGTCAGTCAGCATTGTGGCTCCTCCCCTGGGCTGTCAGTCAGCATTGTGGCTCCTCCCCTGGGCTGTCAGTCAGCGTTGTGGCTCCTCCCCCGCAGTCAGGCGGACGGGGTGCCGGTGTCGGTGGTGCAGAGTGTGCGGGGAGTATGGGGGGAGACACCAGCACTACAATGTGTCTCCTCCTGACACTGAGCTCAGCACTGCGAAGCCCCCAGACAGGTGAGTCAGAGGGGGTGGGGGGTAACATGTTGGGGGTTGCATGCTGAGTAGTGACATGCTGGGAGTGGTAGGGTGAGGGGTG
>NW_017307215.1:87127-94645 GCF_000935625.1 Nanorana parkeri
TTAGGTATCTGTCCCAGTGACACCCGTTCCCCTCTAGTCATCTGTCCCGGTGACACCCGTTCCCCTCTTGGCATCTGTCCCGGTGACACCCGTTCCCCTCTAGTCATCTGTCCCGGTGACACCCGTTCCCCTCTAGTCATGTGTCATGGTGTCACCAGAGCCTAGGAATAGGCTGGAGTTGGGCTGTCATGAAATCTCTGTGGTGCAATGGGTTGACGTCGCTGGGCACTGAGCTAGCACAGAGTTTGCAGGCAGTGAAGGGTGGTGTCACCCTCTATTGTTTTACAAATGTTCCGGCAGGTTGTGCTGATGCTTTTTTTCTGGAGTTGCCCTTTAATTTTACCGGCACGTCATACGTTGTCTTGGATGTTTCCCCGATGCCTGGAATGTTGGCGGGGTGCCTCTGAGGATCCGGGGGGACAGGAGGGGGGAGCTGGTGGCTGTGTTCCCGGGCTATTCCAGGGTTCATTGAGGGAGAAGTGACTGCACAGCTGGACCAGGGTGCGGCCCCTCCAGATGTGATGGTGGGGGAAGGGGGGGAGTTATACGTCCCATTTGTCTCGTCATTGAGGAATGTAAAGTCTGATGTCAGGAAGTCACCCACCGGGACCCCGGGCACTGCCCGTACATAGACGTGTCCAAAGAACTTCCAAGCCTCAGCACAGACATTTACTGACTACATTACTGAGATATATAAAGTACCGCAACCCACTGTGACCAATCAGAGCTCATAATAGACTATAGAAAGAAAATATATCTCAATCCATCCTTCCGATACCCATCTATCCAATATCCTTCCATCCCATACCCATCCATCCAATAGCCTTCCATCCGATACCCATCTATCCACCACCCAATAACCTTCCATCCGATCCCCATCTATCCAATAGCCTTCCATCCCATACCCATCTATCCAATAGCCTTCCATCCCATACCCATCTATCCAATAACCTTCCATCCAATACCCACCTATCCAATATGCTTCCATCCCATACCCATCCATCCAATAGCCTTCCATCCGATACCCATCTATCCAATATTCTTCCATCCCATACCCATCCATCCAATAGCCTTCCATTCCATACCCATCCATCCAATAGCCTTCCATCCGATACCCATCTATCCAATATCCTTCCATCCGATACCCATCTATCCAATATCCTTCCATCCAAAACCCATCCATCCAATACAAACCTATCCAATATCCTTCCATCCCATACCCATCCATCCAATATCCTTCCATCCAATACCCACCTATCCAATATCCTTCCATCCAAAACCCATCAATCCAATACAAACCTATCCCATACCCATCCATCCAATAGCCTTCCATCCAATACCCACCTATCCAATATCCTTCCATCCAAAACCCACCTATCCACAAACCTATCCAATATCCTTCCATCCCATACCCTTCCATCCAATACCCACCTATCCAATATCCTTCCATCCAAAACCCATCCATCCAATACAAACCTATCCAATATCCTTCCATCCCATACCCATCCATCCAATAGCCTTCCATCCAATACCCACCTATCCAATATCCTTCCATCCAAAACCCATCCATACAATACAAACCTATCCAATATCCTTCCATCCAATATCCTTCCATCCAATGCTCACCTATCCAATATCCTTCCTTCCCAATACCCATCCTTCCCAAACCTATCCATCCAATAGCCATCCTTCCCAAACCCATCCATCCAATAGCCATCCTTCCCATACCCATCCATCCAATAGCCATCCTTCACAAACCCATCCATCCAATAGCCATCCTTCACAAACCCATCCATCCAATAGCCATCCTTCCCATACCCATCCATCCAATAGCCATCCTTCACAAACCCATCCATCCAATAGCCATCCTTACCCTTCCATCAAATACTCATGCATCCAATACCCATCCATGCAATCTCCCTCTCCCCATCTGATTGTCTGTTGTTTCCTTCATGCAGGTTTTGCACTCCCTGTCTCTGAACAAATGCCATACTGGGAGGTGTATCCGCAGCTGAGTAGCAGTGATGGGCGTAGACTGACCCCACAGGAAGTGGTTGGGGTAAGTACCCACCCCAGCGATGCTCCCCATCTTTTAGTCGGGTTGTCCCTTGTTTTTGTTTCAGTTTAGGAGGACTGTCCCTTTAAGAGAAGAGTTTAGAAGCAGTGTTCCATTAACCCTTTCGCTGCCAAGCCCTCCGGAACATTTTTCAAATCAGCTGGCCAAGCCATTTTTGAATTTTCTGCAATTTTTTCCTATTGATTTGATTAGAGTGTTTAGGGTATGCTTTAAGAGGAGGGAGTGTAATTGGAGAGCCCCTTTGAGAGGAGTTTAGTAGGAGGGCTCCTTTAAGAGGAGTTTAGTAGGAGGGCTCCTTTAAGAAGAGGTAAGTAGGAGGGCTCCTTTAAGAGGAGTTTAATTGGAGGGTTCCTTTAAGAGGAGTTTAGTCAGAGAGCTCCTTTAGGAGGAGTTTAGTCGGAGGGCTCCTTTAGGAGGAGAGTGTTTATGAGGAGGGCTCCTTTAGGAGGAGAGTGTTTATGAGGAGGGCTCCTTTAAGAGGAGAGTGTTTGTTTATGAGGAGGGCTCCTTTAATAGGAGAGTGTTTGTTTATGAGGAGGGCTCCTTTAAGAGCAGAGGGCGTTTAGTAAGAGCAGCGATCCCTGTGGTGTCGGCTCCTGGGAGTGTCGCGGTGATTGGCGGCGGTGGGTGTGGCCGGGACAGGTGTGGCCGGCAGGTGTACAGATTAACCCCCTCCTGTCCTGGCGATGACATCACCACCTCTCCTGTCCCTGGAAGGAGTGAGGCATTTCCTGTCCGTGTCGCCCTGACCTCACCAGGGAGGGTTCCTTCCTCTATCGCCCGGGAACAATGAGCGCACGGGGGAGGGTCACAACCGCCTCTCACTTCCTAATTCTTGGTCCGCCGCGCCATTCATCTGCCTCTGTGCATAAAGGGGAACCCCCCCCGCTGCATGCAGAGAACAATCACCTTTATCTCCAATCAGACTGACAGCCTGACAGACTATGTGCTCATCACCCTCTGACTTCTCTGACACATTGCATTATGGGAAATCGGCCTCTCACCATAAGTGTCTCCTGCAGAAAGGGCTGCAGACTTCCTGAAACCTAACAGAGTGATGTGGCCCTGTCAGATTCGGAAGGGGCCCCGCAAGGACACAAAGTCTGCGAGGGGCCCGGGTCACGGGGTTACATTGGGTATCTGAGATTGTGGAATTCTCAGGCTCCGGCCGTGTCAGGATTCCCCTGTTTCCTCTTCTCTCTTCCGCACAAGGAGGGTGTGAAAACTTTTCTTTGATTAAAGATCCTGTTAGAGCGTCCGGAGGGGGGAGGGTCGGGGATCTTTATGTTTCCCATGCTGCGTCCCTTTCCTAACCCCCCCCCCCCTTCCATCCTGAGAGCAGCATGGAGCTGATGGCAAGACACAGAAATTCCCTTCGGACGTTTTAAACAGCAAATTGGAGCTTGGTAAAGGGTCAGGGATAGGGGTTCAGGGGGTTAGGGTTGGTATTTGGGGGTTAGGGTCAGGGGCTTAGTGTTAGGGGGTTAGAGTCAGAGTAAGGAGTTGGGTTAGGATCAGGAGGTTAGTGTTAGGGGTAAGAAGGTTAGGTTGAGGGTTACGTTTAAGGGGTTAGTGTTAGGGGGGGATGGATTCAAAATAAGGGGGTTAGGATGAGAGTCAAGGTTAGTATTAGAGGTTAGGGTGAGGATAAGGGTCGGTGTTAGGGGGTTAGGCCTCATTCACACTGCACGGAGCCGGCGTGCACGGCCGTATCGGGCCGCTCCCGGGAAGGACAGGCGCTGCGTGTGATTGTACGCCGCAGCCTGTTCTTCTATATGGGAGTACCCGGCCGTACGCTCACCCGAACTGCACATCCGTGCGGGTGTCTGTGCTCGGACGCAGACAGGATCCACCCTGTCTGCGTGCAAGTATGGACACCCGCAGGGATGCGCAGCTCGCGTGAGCGTACAGCCGTGTACTCCCATATGGAAGAACAGGCGGCGGCGTATAATCACACGCAGCGCCTGTCCTTCCCGGGAGCGGCTCGATACAGCCGTGCACGCCGCACCGATCTGTACAGGCCGGCCCTTAACCTGCAATAATTGGTCAGGGTAAGGGGGTTAGGTTCAGGGGTTTAAGGTTAGTGTTAAGGGGTTAGAGTCAAGCTAAGGGGGTTGGGTTAGGGTCAGGGGGTTAGTATTAGTAGTTAGGGTGAGGGTTATGTTCAGGGGGTTAGGGTCAGAGTTAAGGTTAGTGCTAGGGGGTTAGGTTTAGTGTTAAGCTCTCTATACATTGTGATTTTTCTCTTGTTCATCCCAGGCGTTGAGTGGGAGGCTGCCAACAGGGTCACCCACTGAGCAAATTTCAGCCAGAGGTGTCTAAAGTTTTCTCTGTGTATGGCCAGATTTAGGGTCAGGGTTAGGTTAATGGTGTCAGGTTTAGGATCAAGGTTCGAGTGAGGATTAGGTTAAGGATCAAGGTTAGGGTTAGGGTGAGGGTTAGGATCAAGGTTGCAGTGAGGGCCAGGGGTAGGATCAAGGGTAGGGTGGGGGTGAGGGTTAGGATCGAGGTTAGAGTGAGGGGCAGGGTTAGGATCAAGGTTGGAGTGATGGTCAGCGGTAGGATCAAGGTTAGAGTGAGGGTTAGGACTAGAGTCAAGGTAAGATAGAGGGTTAGGATCAAGGTTGGAGTGAGGGTCAGATTTAGGATCAAGGTTGGAGTGAGTGTCAGGTTTAGGATCAAGGTTGGAGTGAGGGTCAGGTTTAGGATCAAGGTTGGAGTGAGGGTTAGGATCAAGGTTGGAGTGAGGGTCAGGTTTAGGATCAAGGTTGGAGTGAGGGTTAGGATCAAGGTTGGAGTGAGGGTCAGGTTTAGGATCAAGGTTGGAGTGAGGGTTAGGATCAAGGTTGGAGTGAGGGTCAGGTTTAGGATCAAGGTTAGTTTGAGGGTTAGGATTTAGGTTATGGTTAGAGTCAGGGTAAGGGTCAGGTCAGGGTTAGGATCGAGGTTACGGTGAGGATCAGAGTTAGGATTCGGGTTAGGGTGGGAGTTAGGGTTAGGTCAAAGTTCGAGTGAGGGTCACGGTTAGGAGCCAGGTTAGAGTGAGTGCCAGGGTTAGGATCAAGGTTAGGGTGAGAATCAGAGTAAGGGTCAAGGTCAGGGTTAGGACTAGACAGATTGCAGACACAACTCCACCATACCTTACAGATATACATCAAATTATCATGAGGGCATCTTCATAGATCTGTGGGGCCCCGTACAGCCTCGTCAGTGCCATCGTTGGCAAGGTGCAGTGCAGTTGGCCTCTGGCTCTGAGAAGCATGTATACAGCATGGTGGTCATGTGCTGCTCTTCTGCCTGCACCCCCCTGTCGGTGGCCTTGTAGATATATACGGTTTGTCTATATATATCTCCCCAGGAAGGACGAGGAACATTTTGTAGCAGAAACTATGTAGGAAAGTTTGGACATCGGTGTGAATAAATAAATAGACTTTTCCTGCCGGCTTTCTCTTACGATGGCCCCGCACCAACATTGAGGAGTCAGAATATTTATTCTAATATATCCCGCAGGGTCAGCGACCTTTCCACATGAAGTGTTATATAGACGAGTGAACAATAGCGCGTTGTAGTCTCAGTCCGTTTTCACTTTTTGCTGTCAGAGTTACACTGCTGATGACGAGTCAGACTCAGTAATGAATAAATATTGCGTTCACCTCGCCAGCAGCAGTTCAACTTTGTGTGTGAAAACTGATTCACCGGTGTACACACAAAACACGTTCATCCCCAATGCACGCACCTCAGACTTCAGGTGAACTCTCAATGCCTTCACACCACAAATCTGCCCCCAGTGCATACACTTCAGACCTCAATGCATGCACCTTAGATCAGCCCCAATACATGCACCTCATACCTTAGATCAGCCCCAATACATGCACCTCATACCTTAGATCAGCCCCAATACATGCACCCCAGATTCACCCCCCGACACCGGTGTACACACAAAACACGTTCATCCCCAATGCACGCACCTCAGACTTCAGGTGAACTCTCAATGCCTTCACACCACAAATCTGCCCCCAGTGCATACACTTCAGACCTCAATGCATGCACCTTAGATCAGCCCCAATACATGCACCTCATACCTTAGATCAGCCCCAATACATGCACCTCATACCTTAGATCAGCCCCAATACATGCACCCAAGATCAGCCCCCAGTGCATACACTTCAGACCTCAATGCATGCACCCCAGATCAGCCCCCAGTGCATACACTTCAGACCTCAATGCATGCACCCCAGATCAGGCCCAATAAATGTACCTCATGCCTTAGATTCACACCTCAGATCAGCCCCCAGTGTATACACTTCACACCTTAGATCAGCCCCAATGCATGCACCTCAGATCAGCCCCAATGCATGCACTTCACACCTCAGATCAGCCACAATGCATGCACCTCAGATAAGCCACAATGCATGCACTTCACACCTAAGATCAGTCCCCAATGGATACACCTTCACACCTCAGATCAGCCCCCCCAAATACATGTACCTCAGACTATAATTCAGCCCCAATGCATGCACCTCGGATCAGCCCCAGTGCATTCACCTTCTCATCTCAGATCAACCCCCAATGCATGCACCTCAGGTCAAGCCCCAATGCATGCACCATAGATCAGCCCCCAATGCATGCACCGTAGATCAGCCCCCAATGTATGCACCTCAGATCGATCCCCAATGCATGCACCGTAGATCAGCCCCCAATGCATGCACCTCAGATATCAGATCAACCCCAATGCTTGCACTTCATACCCTAGATTAGCCCCAATACATGCACTTCAGACTCTAAACTCTCCAGGACTTCGGACTCTCAGCCATAGGTGTGGCGCCCCTTTTCTTCTACCTCTCTTGGATTGTGTCTGAAGCGCCCTCCAGAGGCCAGCCTTAGCGGAGTCACATTGGACCCAGCATCTCCATCTCATTCCACGAGTGTCAGCTCAGCCATATACTGTACACAGAACATGTACCGTATGATATGTGTACCGCCTTAAAAGAGGTTTGGGTCCTTGTCCTTCTTATCTGTTTTTCAGGTGCAACAAAAAGTTACATACTAACTGATTAAGTACAATATTTAAAATCATTGGCTGGGTTGGCGTTCATATTGCACATTCACCGGCTGCACATTCACCCGGTTGACTCATTTTGCCGAGGTTTCACCTGGGTTTGTTTTAATCCTTCAGTAGGAAATGTAAAGCTCGGTAACATTCATAGTTTTCATAGTACAGGTGACAGGTCCTCTTTAGAAATTCTGCCATCACGTCATCCTTCCAGTTTCTTTTTTTCTTTTAGACCTTTTAGTTGATTTTTAATACTCCTGTTATATTCCCGCGAGAGGCGAACGTCCTCGGCGTGAGATCTTTGTAGAGTAGCCAGGACAAAGCTAAAAATATACCATCATGAATAGGAACTTCCGTTACAGCTCAACAATAAATATTGTTTCCTGGA
>NW_017307215.1:94745-97179 GCF_000935625.1 Nanorana parkeri
AATCCCTCCCTGATAGGATCCTGGACCCGCCATAAATCCCTCCCTGATCGGATCCTGGACCCGCCTTAAATCCCTCCCTAATAGGATCCTGGACCCGCCATAAATCCCTCCCTGATAGGATCCTGGACCCGCCATAAATCCCTCCCTGATAGGATCCTGGACCCGCCATAAATCCCTCCCTGATAGGATCCTGGACCTGCCATAATTCCCTCCCTGATAGGATCCTGGACCTGCCATAATTCCCTCCCTGATAGGATCCTGGACCCGCCATAAATCCCTCCCTGATCGGATCCTGGACCCGTCATAATTCCCTCCCTGATAGGATCTTGGACCCGCCATAAATCCCTCCTTGATAGGATCCTGGACCTGCCATAATTCCCTCCCTGATAGGATCCTGGACCTGCCATAATTCCCTCCCTGATAGGATCCTGGACCTGCCATAATTCCCTCCCTGATAGGATTCATAGTCGATCGCCTATCAGCTGTTGGAAGTTTCACCTTATTTTATTGTGGGATTTTGCCCCCTCTGCTACTCTGTGTGATTCCATCCCATCAAATCCTATAAGGGGACCTGTTACTGTTTTGTGTGCACGGACATACCCCTCCAAGGTCTGCTTTTACCTTTTCCCTTCCTGCCAGCTAATTCTGTACTGGATAAAACCCTTTCACTTCCAGGTATCGGGGTTGGGGATGGGGATTTCTTTTGTTTACAATTTATGTAAAAATCTTTGTAAAAACCTTAAACAGGGTACACCTATGACAAGGGATTCACAGAGCACTATGGGTTTTCTAAAAAATAGAGGCGGTAGCTGTTTGCCTTCAGGCTCTCTCTCTCTAATTGAAGCTGCACAGAGCAAGAAAATGGGTAGGGAGCAGTCACTCCTCACTATCTGTACTGTGTTCACATCACTACCGGAGCAGTCTCTTGTCTGATCCCTCTTCTTCCTGCACGGGTACCGTGATCACCCCACTACCCGAGCAGTCTCTTGTCTAATCCCTCTTCTCCCTGCACGGGTACCATGATCACCCCACTACCCGAGCAGTCTCATGTCTGATCCCTCTTCTCTCTCCATCTGTACTGTGATCACCTTTTTACCTGAGCACTCTCTTGTCTGATCCCTATTCTCTCTGCATGGGTACCATGTTCACCTTACCAGCTAAGCAGTCTCTTGTCTGATCCCTCTTCTCTCTCCTTCTCCTAGGACCCTCCCAGCCACCTGCAGCTGTCTTTGGTCATAAATGGGACTTGGATCCACATGAAGCTTCAACAGAATCGGTACGTGTTCAGGATTTCAGATGGGGGGGGAGTTGGCGGGTGCACCTGTCACAAAAAGATAACCTGAGACAGAGTGATAGAAGGTCCCCATACCTACCAGTATATACCATTCCCTTATCATAATCCACTCCAGAGCCCTCTGGGAGCCGATGGTTTGAATTAGTACATCTAGGTGTCTTCCAATGAAAAGTCAGGGGCCACATGTTCTTGGGTTATGGTTGCAGGGACGGTGATGAGCTGGGTGTGGGGCGAGGGGAGGGGTTCTCACCCCTAAATTCGGCCATCGTGTGATTAAACTTCTTAGTTTCCTTCTGAAGCCGTCTATGGAAAATGAACGTGTTACAAATGTTTAGCAGCTGTTTTGTCTTCTGTGACGGAGGACAAATTCCTATTTTTCAGCGGTCGGGTTACGCAACAACCGAGCAACCATTGTAGATACGAGGGTACAACAAGTCGTAAACAGCTCAGACAGCCAAAAAAAATACGTTGTATCCCCCTCCCTGTCTCAGGGAGGTGATGTCATGAAATACGGGATCTGCGTACATTCCGAAACAGATCCATCGTTTTACCGATCACTCCGGACCTTCCTTACATGTTGGGTTATCCTGCCAGACTATTTATGATTAGACTTCACAGCTCAGTTGCCAGATAGAAGGTCTTGGGGTGCCAGATAGTGGGGGGGGGTGGAGTACAATAGGGGAGTTTGAGCTACGATAGAGGGACGGAGCAGGGGGGTTGCGTTTAAAAAGTGACAGAGGGGGGATTGGGGTACAGTTGATGGATAAAGAAGTCACCGGCACTCCAATATTCACTCATCCAGCCCGTCCTTTATTGACGTTGGAAGGTTACATCAAGTGGGTTTAGGGTGTAATAGGAGGACAGGGGGCAGATTAGGGTACAATAGAGGGACAGAGGGGGGAACTGAGTTATGATTAGGGGGAGGGGGGGATTGGACTACAATAAAAAGGATTAGTGTATAATAGAGGGATGGTGGGATTTGGGTGCCAATAGCAGGACAGAGGGGAGAATAAGGAATAATAGAAGGACAGAGAGGATGATTGGGGTGCAATAGAGGGACAGAGGGGTTATTAGTGTATAATAGAGGGATGAGGGGATTGGGATGCATTAGAAGGACAAAGGATGAAATGGGCTTTAGAA
>NW_017307215.1:97433-97753 GCF_000935625.1 Nanorana parkeri
CGTGATTGTGGTGTAATAGGTGGACAGATGGTGGATTGGAGTACATGATATGCAGTGTTGGTGTGAGGTGGTGAAGTCACGGTGTGTAATATTTGCCTGTGTGCCAGCCGTGTCGGTGTTGGCACAGGGTGGGCATTTTCTGGTATAGGGTGCAGTTAGCACAGACTTTCCCTTGGCTGAGGGAGGTGTGAGCGATGACTATCAGAGGTGCTGAGTTGGCCAGCGCGAGGGGCAGAGCAGGATGGGAGGTTTCCGCACACAATGAGGGGTGTCGGAGAAAAAGAAATGTTTTATTTACAAAGTTGATGGAATTTCCTCTC
>NW_017307215.1:97860-107050 GCF_000935625.1 Nanorana parkeri
GAATTTCCTCTCGCCCTTTGAGGAGATATGGCGGTGGGGGGAGGGGAGGGCGGGTGAGGAATTCAGGCAGGGAGACGCCGGGGAATTGAATGGGAAATAGATGTACGCAGACCTCGAGGAGACCCCTGTCCACAGGAACTGCACAAGGAACTCGTATCAGACCAGCTGAAGAAACACAGGAGCCTCTGGAAGCTGATCAAACGTGGCCCCTTATTGCCCTGAGGACCCCGGGCATGGTTATTAAAGGAGAGACTTCCACATGTGTATAGCTGCTCAACTCTCACTTTGGAGAGGAACTCCGGCCACGTTGCTCCACCTGGGACTGATGGATTGCTGTGACATGCTACTTCTGTGTGCAGCTAACCCCATGGGTAGGCATTTTCCCATTTGGTGTAACAATACAAATGGGAAATATTGTGGAGTTTTCACATTGCCGAAATGTCAGAGAAATTTGGGACATTTTAACATCCATTGATGGGGAGGTAAAACTAAGGTTGTACTTGGTGTGGTGAGCCTCAAATGCCTCCTGGGGGTTACAGAAGCTCCTTTACCTTGTCCCAAGCCAGTTCTTGAGCCAAAAAATTCTAACTCTATCTGTTACTCTAACCCTAGAGCTAACTCTGTCCCTAGAGCTAAGCCTAAGGGTAACCCTAACTATAACTCTAACCCTAGAGCTAACTCTGTCCCTAGAGCTAAGCCTAAGGGTAACCCTAACTATAACCCTAAACCTAGAGCTAACTTTGTCCCTAGAGCTAAGCCTAAGGGTAACCCTAACTATAATCCTAAACCTAGAGCTAACTTTGTCCCTAGAGCTAAGCCTAAGGATAACCCTAACTGCAACCCTAACCCTTGGGCTAACTCTCTAGAACCAAGCCTATGGATCACCTTAATGCTATCTTTTACTCTAGTCCTAGAGCTAACTCTGTCCCTAGAGCTAAGCCTAAGGATAACCCTAACCCTTGGGTTACCTGTTTTGCTAGAACTAAGCCTATGGATCACCTTAATGCTATCTCTAACTCTGTCCCTAGAGCTAAGCCTAAGGACAACCCTAACTATAACACTAACACTTGCGCTAACTCTTTCTCTAGAACCAAGCCTATGGATCACCTTAATGCTATCTCTAACTGTAGTCCTAGAGCTAACTGTCCCTAGAGCTAAGCCTAAGGATAACCCTAACTGTAACCCTAACCCAAGGGCTACTTCTGTCCCAAGAGCTAAGCCTTAGGATAACCCTAACGCTTGGGCTACCTGTTTCTCTAGAACTAAGCCTATGGATCACCCTAATGCTATCCCTAATTCTAGTCCTAGAGCTGGACCTAAGGATAACAGCAATGCTAACTGTAAACCTAACCCAAGGGCTACTTCTATCCCTGAAGCTAAGCCTTAGGATAACCCTAACCCTAGGGCTACTCCTATCCCTGAAGCTAAGCCTTAGGATAACCCTAACCCTAGGGCTACTCCTATCCCTGAAGCTAAGCCTTAGGATAACCCTAACCCTAGGGCTACTCCTATCCCTGAAGCTAAGCCTTAGGATAACCCTAGGTCTAACTCTGCCCTTAAGGAGAAACCGAACGAGAAACCTAACCTTATTCCCAACTGTAACTTTATGCCCAGTGCTAAGCCTTAGGAAAACCATAACGGTATTCCTATTTGTAATCCTAACCCCAGGGCTAACTTTATCCCTTGAGCTAAGCCTAAGGGTACCCCTTACAGTTTACCTAACTACAACCCTAACCCTAGGGCTAACCCTAACTTCTATCACTAAACCTAAGGAGAAACCTAACAGTGTACCTAAGGCTAACTCTACCTCTAACTCCAAGCCTATGGATAAATCTAACTGTAACTCTAACCATAGGGCTAACTCTATCCCCAGTGCTAGGCCTTAGGATTACCCCTTATAGTTTACCTAACTACAACCCTAAACCTAAGGCTACCACTAGCCCTAGGATTATGCCTAAGGATAACCCTAATGCTATCTTATGTTGTCATAAACAATTAGGTGACGTGACATAAGTTAGGAATTGGATGAACTTGAAAATGTATCACTAAATCTAAGCGCATCGTATAGGATACCCTATATGATTCCACCTATCCCTCTGTACCCTTATACAGGGAGGATGATAACCTTCCTCCTCCTAGGACACCCCATATAATTCCCCCATTCCTCTGTACCCTATACTGTGAGTATAATACCCCCCTCCTTATAGGATACGCTATACAATTCCCCATTCCTATACTGGGAGTATAATACGCCCCTCCTTATAGGATACCGTATACAATTCCCCCATTCCTCTGTACCCTATACTGGGAGTATAATACCCCCCTCCTTATAGGATACGCTATACAATTCCCCATTCCTATACTGGGAGTATAATACCCCCCTCCTTATTGGATACGCTATACAATTCCCTCCATTGTTCTATATCCCTATACAGGGAGGATAATATCCCCTTCTCATATGGCACCCTATATAACTTCCCCCTCCCTCTATATTGCTATATAGGGGGAATAATACCCTCATTCTTATAAGATACCCTATACAGCCCCTCCCCAATATTCTTATACAGGGAGGATAATACCCCCCTTTTCCCCCCCACATATGAAAACTGAAAAGAGCAGCAACCTGGATTTCTACTCCCGTGTGTGGTCGCTCCTGAGGATCTACCATGCTGCAGTGTGGAGGAGGGAGGGAAACACTTTGTGAGGGTTCCAGGTAGAAGTGGTGGCTGATCTTTTTTAGTGATTCTCACCCCCCGCCCCCCTTTTCTATTTCAGACACCTAACGCCGGACTTCCACACGTTATCCTTCTACCTCCCGGATGGGACCCGTGTGACAGAGAACCGCTCGCACCAGGTAAGGCGGAGTGTTACTCTAGTGGTCGGAGCCGCCTCTGATCGGTCTGCCATGTACGCTTCTTCAAGTAAAACTGATCTTCAGAGCTGATCATGTGATGCCGTTCCATGCACAAAATGAGTCGCAGCGTCTTCCATTGGTTGATCGATGCACACTGAATCCACTGGCTCTGATGGTACACCTCGACCTGGCCATTGGACCAGACAGACGGTGGGGCCCCCACACAGCACAAGTCGCTCATCTCTTTATGTATTTCCACATTTTCTAAATAGCAAGAGTGGGCCCGCTTCTGTCACAGGGGTGGGGTTTCTATTTTTCTGGCCACATTCATAGTGACGGAGGGAAGTAATGGTTCTGGTGACGGCTGGTGTGCACGTGACGCTGTTATAATGCCGTGTGGTTTTCTCTCATTACAGATGAGCTGTTATTATCAGGGAAGGCTGGCGGGACGCAGCGGGCCCTGGAGCAGCCTCAGCCTGTGCTCTGGACTCAGGTAAATACATCAAGTTATCAACCCGTATTATACTACCAATGTACCTGATGGTGAGTAACGGGGGACCACTTTGGCTCCGCCCACTCCATTCTCCAGCGCTAAACCTAACAGTATTCCTAATTGACGATCAGATTTATTGGATGATGTTGTGACTCCCCATACTGGTGTTCTTCTTGCAGGGGGATTTTGGCACTGGAGCAACAGTACAGCATGGAGCCAGTCTTAGGGGATCCGTCCTTTAAGCACATACTTCGGCCAGTCGGAGATCATCGGAACATTACGTGTGAGACACGGGACGCCGCCCGTACATCTACCAATCACAAGCCTGGGAGGACGCTGCTAAGTATGGGAGACCCCCAATCTGACCAAGAGGAACTGGCACTCCCGCACCTGGCAGGTGGAGCTCCAGATCAGGTGAGTGCAGGGAAGGCTGCTGGGTGGAGCTGGGAATCCTTGAGGTGCAGCATGATGGGCTTGGGATTGAGGTGTTGCCAGAATATCAGATAGGAGAGTTTTACCCACTGGGCCAGGGCCCGACAAAAGCCCTGTGGTGGGGTGCTGCAGTTATTTCCATTATAAGGTATCCCATTTAAAGGGAATGTATTATTAGCAATACAACATAAAGAGTGTACGGTAACCTGCAGCAGCCAATCAGAAGTGGTGTACTCTCCAAAGCGAAGTCCAGAGCCCACTTCCTGCACAGATTCGAACACTGAGCATGATTGAAGAGCTCACCCTCCATCTTTGTTTGTCTTCCAGGTGCAGAGGAGCTGGATCAGCGAGACAAAGTACGTGGAGCTGGTGATGGTGGCTGACAACAGCGAGGTAGGTGAGGTCTTGCCATTGGTTGGGTTCACATGGTGATGTTGGCCCATGCTGACCATTCCCTTACATCTTTGCAGTACGAGTTGTATCGCAGGGACCTGAATGCCCTTCACACCAGGATCCTGGAAATCGCCAACAGGATGGACGCTGTGAGTTACCAGAAATTATTTATTTAGGTCGGGTGCCAGGGGAACGTTTGTTTTATAGTTTCTTCGTTTGTATATAAAATGACCCATTTTTTATTCAATTTATTATGAATTTATTTTTTAAAACATTTTCTATTTTATTTATCCAATCTATTTTAAATAAGGATCCTGAATTTTTATAATTTCCCCATTTGTATATATTAACCCCTTCATGACTGAGGCCCTTTTTTCATTTTTTGCACCCATGTTATATTCCACATTTTAGGCCTGAAAATGACATAAAACCCCCCAACATTATATATTTTCTGAATGCCAAGACCCTATAGAATAAAATGGTGGTAGTTGAAAATTTTTATGTTGCGCAATATTAGCGCAACTCCTTATTAAACCCCAAAATTTAGTGACAAATTTAATTAAATGCCCCAAAACACAACAAATTACCCATTTTTTTAATGAAATATAAAAGATGAGGTTACAACGAGTAAAACGATACCCAACATGCCCAGTTTACAGATTGCGTGCGACCGTGAAACGGCGAAAAACTGCAGTACCCCAAAAAGTCAATAAAAGACGCTTTAAAAGCCCCCACAGGTCATCACTTTAAACCCGTTTTCTTCCCTTCTCCAGTTTTACAGGACGGTGAACATCAGGGTGATCCTGGTCGGGGTCGAGGTCTGGAACCAGAAGGACCAGATAACAGTCAGTTCGGACCCTGCGGAGACCCTGAACCATTTCCTGTCCTGGAGAGAGAAGGAGCTGCTCCGGCGGATCCATCATGACAATGCTCAGCTCTTAACGTGAGTGATCGCACACTACATATGTGTACGGCTTGTCCGGGCTATGGCTCAGGGTGTCGGACTTTAAGAGCGTGGCTTTGCCTCAAACCTTAATATTAGAGTATTTCATTTCTCTGCTAAGGGGAATCCAGAGCATTTTTAGGTCCAGAATTCGTTTTAAGTGTCATGGACGGGGGTCCAAATCCACAGAGAAAGCGACATTCATTGAGATACAGAAACGTACCTGAGGCTGTATGGAGACACAGGTGTCATGGAGGCGTTAAGGCCTCATTAAAGTCACTGGGTGACACATGATGCTCTCAGGTCACTGAAGACACAAAAGGCACTGAAGACACTGGAGCATGCAGGTCACTGGAGAGACAGGAGCACAGGGGTCCCTGGAGGCACAAAAGGGCAGGGGTCACTTGAGACACAGGAGCTCAGGGATCACTGGAAACACTGAAGACACAGGAGCGCACGGGTCACTGGAGAAACAGGAGTGCAGGAAACACTGGAGAGACAGGAGCACAGGGGTCACTGGAGAGACAGGAGCACAGGGGTCACTGGAGAGACAGGAGCACAGGGGTCACTGGAGAGACAGGAGCACAGGGGTCACTGGAGAGACAGGAGCACAGGGGTCACTGGAGAGACAGGAGCACAGGGGTCACTGGAGAGACAGGAGCACAGGGGTCACTGGAGAGACAGGAGCACAGGGGTCACTGGAGAGACAGGAGCACAGGGGTCACTGGAGAGACAGGAGCACAGGGGTCACTGGAGAGACAGGAGCACAGGGGTCACTGGAGAGACAGGAGCACAGGGGTCACTGGAGAGACAGGAGCGCAGGGGTCACTGGAGAGACAGGAGCGCAGGGGTCACTGGAGAGACAGGAGCGCAGGGGTCACTGGAGACATAGAAGCTCAGGGATCACTGTAACCACAGAAGGCACTGAAGACACAGGAGTACACGGGCCACTGGAGAAACAGGAGTCTAGGAAACACTAGAGGCACAGAAAAGCAGGGGTCACTGGAGAGAGAGGAGCGTGGGGGTTACTGGAGAGAGAGGAGCGCGGGGGTCACTGAAGAGACAGGAGCGCGGGGATCACTGGAGAGACGGGAGCGCGGGGGGCACTGGAGAGACGGGAGCGCGGGGGGCACTGGAGAGACGGGAGCGCGGGGGGCACTGGAGAGACGGGAGCGCGGGGGGCACTGGAGAGACGGGAGCGCGGGGGGCACTGGAGAGACGGGAGCGCGGGGGGCACTGGAGAGACGGGAGCGCGGGGGGCACTGGAGAGACGGGAGCGCGGGGGGCACTGGAGAGACGGGAGCGCGGGGGGCACTGGAGAGACGGGAGCGCGGGGGGCACTGGAGAGACGGGAGCGCGGGGGGCACTGGAGAGACGGGAGCGCGGGGGGCACTGGAGAGACGGGAGCGCGGGGGGCACTGGAGAGACGGGAGCGCGGGGGGCACTGGAGAGACGGGAGCGCGGGGGGCACTGGAGAGACGGGAGCGCGGGGGGCACTGGAGAGACGGGAGCGCGGGGGGCACTGGAGAGACGGGAGCGCGGGGGGCACTGGAGAGACGGGAGCGCGGGGGGCACTGGAGAGACGGGAGCGCGGGGGGCACTGGAGAGACGGGAGCGCGGGGGGCACTGGAGAGACGGGAGCGCGGGGGGCACTGGAGAGACGGGAGCGCGGGGGGCACTGGAGAGACGGGAGCGCGGGGGGCACTGGAGAGACGGGAGCGCGGGGGGCACTGGAGAGACGGGAGCGCGGGGGGCACTGGAGAGACGGGAGCGCGGGGGGCACTGGAGAGACGGGAGCGCGGGGGGCACTGGAGAGACGGGAGCGCGGGGGGCACTGGAGAGACGGGAGCGCGGGGGGCACTGGAGAGACGGGAGCGCGGGGGGCACTGGAGAGACGGGACTGAGGGAGTCACTGGAGGCACGAGGGCTCATCGATCTGTCTTAAGTGATCCTTTTGGGTCTTTATTTTTCAGGGGTGTGACATTTCAGGGCTCCGCAGTGGGAATGGCGACCGTGGACTCCATCTGTACAGCCGATTGCTCCGGCGGGGTCAGCATGGTAAGTGATGTTTCCCCTGAAGGGAATCATAGGCCTGTATGTCAGATCTCAGCACTGACAGCTCAGTCCTGAGAACAAGTTACCCCTTCCTACCAATGCCCCCCCCGACACTTAGGGCCGGTTTACACCACAAAGAGTGCGTTCCGGGGCGTTCCGGTAGGGGGTACGGTGGTGCATTGAAGTCAATAGAACCACAGCTTCGCCCCCCCCCCAGCAATGCGATCGCCCGCCCCCGGTGATCATGATGCTGAGCCCTCATGATTGAACAAGTGAAATCCAATTAATGAAAGAGGTGGGCCAGGGACAGTCGGGCTGGGGAGGAAAGGACTAGGTGATGCTGGATAATCCGCCAGCCAGGAGATAGGGCAAGCTCTATTAGACTTGCTGCAGCTTCTAATGCACATTGTGGGAGTTCAGAGGGATCTTTGTATGTTAGCTGCAGGCCAGGATTAATCTTCAGGATCAGAGAGCGGTCACTGTGCAGAGTGCAGCTCATAGCAGCCAAGCCACTTTCAGATTGCTGCATAGGGTTGCCACCTTTTCTTCAAGCGAAACCCGAACACACTAGCGACGCGTGGACATTTTTTGGAGAGAAAGAGTCCCGGCTTATTCATATGTAAATAGCGCCTCACACTCATATGTAAATATCACAGTTGAGCCTATTCTCAGTGGGGGGCCAGTAGCACCTATCTTCATTTTGGTTGCCCCTGTCTGCCCGACATCTTTTGTCCGGGTTTCTGCTGCCATGAAACCCAAACACAGCATTCAAAACCCGAACTGTCAGGGTGAATCCTGGACAGGTGGCAACCCTATTGCTGCAGTCAGATCAGTAAATTGTTCAATGTCATTGTTGGTCTTTGCGACAGGCAGATGTTCACTAATCCAAGTAAAATGTTTCTCCTGAGTTAGTCAGCGTCTAGATTGGGGGCCTACTCCTATTTATATCAGTTAAAAATAAACCGGAACAACATTCCACCTAGACGAGGCCCATAGGGACCCCCAGCAGGTCCTGCATAGGATAAGACACAAGGCTTTGGTTTTATGGCTTGGGCAGCAGCGCCACCTTGTGGCCGTCACATATTGCTGCAGCCTTGTGCAAGAAATGTGCAACATTGACTTCTTTAGTGATTTCAGGATTCTGAGAGCGCTCAGTCTTTCTGTGAGAGGCGATGGCAATAAAATATACTAGGAATGATTATTTGTCAAGGTACAAGGTCCCCAATTAAGCTTTATTATATACATGCAATCCACAACGTGGGACTTTAAAGGTACCAATAATTCAACAATACATTAAGAAGCAGCATATGTATTCATGTCATTAAAGCCGTATAATGGTGATGAATGATCTGTTCTTACTTGTTCGATGCCTGTTGTGCATTCATTGGTCTCTTTCTCCCCTGCGCAGGACCACTCGGTCAGTATCCTGGGTGTGGCCTCCACCGTGGCACATGAACTGGGGCACAATCTGGGTCTGAACCACAATGCAGTGGATGGCAAGTGCGGTCAGCCCAGTACGGGGAAATACTGGATCATGGAGCAGGGTACCAGGGCAGGGTGAGTGGTGATCCATAGTAGAGTTCCTACCATAGCAGGGGGAGTGGTGACCCATAGTAGAGTTCCTACCATTGCAGGGGGAGTGGTGATCCATAGTAGAGTTCCTACCATAGCAGGGGGAGTGGTAACCCATAGTAGAGTTCCTACCATTGCAGGGGGAGTGGTGACCCATAGTAGAGTTCCTACCATAGCAGGGGGAGTGGTGACCCATAGTAGAGTTCCCACCATAGCAGGGGGAGTGATGACCCATAGTAGAGTTCCCACCATAGCAGGGGGAGTGGTGACCCATAGTAGAGTTCCTACTATTGCAGGGGGGAGTGGTGACCCATAGTAGAGTTCCTACCATAGCAGGGTGAGTGGTGACCCATAGTAGAGTTCCTACCATTGCAGGGGGAGTGGTGACCCATAGTAGAGTTCCTACCATAGCAGGGGGAGTGGTGACCCATAGTAGAGTTCCTACCAT
>NW_017307215.1:107310-118538 GCF_000935625.1 Nanorana parkeri
GGGGGGGTTGACCCATAGTAGAGTGCCTACCATTGCAGGGGGAGTGGTGACCCATAGTAGAGTTCCTACCATAGCAGGGGGAGTGGTGACACATTTTAGAGTCCCGCCACATGCAGGCTGGCAGGTAGAGAGCTCCACTCTGACTATAGAGCTACAACACAGCCAATTGTCATGTTTAGTTCTAGAGCAACTCATACACAAACTTAGTACATATCTCCATCACTGACCGTCCCTGAGGACTGCAGAGTGGGAACTGAGCTTCATCCTGCAGGGACATGTAGGGAGAGGGACATGGTCTCTCAGACTGATCAAATCTCTGTACATGGCAGCTAGAGGCACAGGACCCCAAGGACAGGATTGTCACACACAGGGCCCCAAGGACAGGATTGTCACACACAGGGCCCCAAGGACAGGATTGTCACACACAGGGCCCCAAGGACAGGATTGTCACACACAGGGACTCCAGGACAGGATTGTCACACACACACACACGGGTAATACTGTTATGTGGTGAGATGTGATAATGTGATAGTGTTTGTATGCGGTAGGTACATGCCCGGTTTGGAGTTCAGTAACTGCAGTCGCTCGGAGCTGGACGCCATCTTCAAACAAGGAGGAGGGAAGTGTCTGTTTAATGTCCCCAGTCCCTCCAGTGTGTTTGGACAGGCGCGTTGTGGAAATCTGGTGGTGGAGAAAGGCGAGGAGTGCGACTGCGGCCTAACACAGGTGAGAACCACCGCCCCCTTCCAACTTTCATATCACGCTGCACCTTATTTATCAAAGAGTGACCTGCACATTCCATAGCACATAATATGGTAGAGGAGTACCAAACCTAATCATTCTTACCCCAAAGAATTGTTCCTGTATGGCAGCTTCAGACCTAACTGCTCGTACCAGAAAGAATCCTTCCTGTAGGTCAATACACAACCTAACTGCTCTTACTAGAATTAATCCCTCTGTCCTGTAAATCATTCCCCCCCCAAATAAATGCTTCATCTGCCTTTTAGCCATATCCAATTTTGCTCCTCGAAACTACGTCAAATCTACGCGTTCCAGGGACCAGGCTGTTCCCCTTCATCAGGGCTGAGGGGGCCTCATATAAAATCAGGACTTGGTCTGGTTCATGTTCTAAAGAAAAGTGTGTACTGTGGGAAGGATTACTCTGACATCCGGTGGTTTGAGTATTCATAAGTGGGGGGGGGGGAAGATTGAAGAGGGGCTCAGCCTGGCCCAGAAACGCGTTGGTTTATCAATCATTTGAATACATTTTGGACTCTCTCATTCTTTGGTCTCGGGATTGCCTCTGTGATGTCCTAGCCGGCTGTGTGTAGCCTAGTCATAGCATTGGGTTAATGAAGGACTTTACTCCGGGAGCCCCATTTGTAGCCATCGCATCTGAGAGCCCCATTCGTAGCCATCACATCTGAGAGCCCCATTCGTAGCCATCGCATCTGAGAGCCCCATTCGTAGCCATCACATCTGAGATTCTCATTTGTAGCCATCGCATCTAAGAGCCCCATTCGTAGCCATCGCATCTAAGAACCCCATTCGTAGCCATCGCATCTGAGAGTCCTATTCGTAGCCATAACATCTGAGAGCCCCATTCGTAGCCATCATATCTGAGAGTCCCATTCGTAGCCATTATATCTGAGAGCCCTATTCGAAGCCATCGTGTCTGAGAGCCCCATTTGTAGCCATCATATCTGAGAGCCCCATTCGTAGCCATCACATCTGAGAGCCCCATTTGTAGCCATCGCGTCTGAGAGCCCCATTCGTAGCCATCATATGTGAGAGCCCCATTCGTAGCCATCACATCTGAGAGCCCCATTTGTCGCCATCACATCTGAGAGCCCCATTTGTCGCCATCACATCTGAGAGCCCCATTTGTCGCCATCACATCTGAGAGCCCCATTTGTCGCCATCACATCTGAGAGCCCCATTTGTCGCCATCACATCTGAGAGCCCCATTTGTCGCCATCACATCTGAGAGCCCCATTTGTCGCCATCACATCTGAGAGCCCCATTTGTCGCCATCACATCTGAGAGCCCCATTTGTCGCCATCACATCTGAGAGCCCCATTTGTCGCCATCACATCTGAGAGCCCCATTTGTCGCCATCACATCTGAGAGCCCCATTTGTCGCCATCACATCTGAGAGCCCCATTTGTCGCCATCACATCTGAGAGCCCCATTTGTCGCCATCACATCTGAGAGCCCCATTTGTCGCCATCACATCTGAGAGCCCCATTTGTCGCCATCACATCTGAGAGCCCCATTTGTCGCCATCACATCTGAGAGCCCCATTTGTCGCCATCACATCTGAGAGCCCCATTTGTCGCCATCACATCTGAGAGCCCCATTTGTCGCCATCACATCTGAGAGCCCCATTTGTCGCCATCACATCTGAGAGCCCCATTTGTCGCCATCACATCTGAGAGCCCCATTTGTCGCCATCACATCTGAGAGCCCCATTTGTCGCCATCACATCTGAGAGCCCCATTTGTCGCCATCACATCTGAGAGCCCCATTTGTCGCCATCACATCTGAGAGCCCCATTTGTCGCCATCACATCTGAGAGCCCCATTTGTCGCCATCACATCTGAGAGCCCCATTTGTCGCCATCACATCTGAGAGCCCCATTTGTCGCCATCACATCTGAGAGCCCCATTTGTCGCCATCACATCTGAGAGCCCCATTTGTCGCCATCACATCTGAGAGCCCCATTTGTCGCCATCACATCTGAGAGCCCCATTTGTCGCCATCACATCTGAGAGCCCCATTTGTCGCCATCACATCTGAGAGCCCCATTTGTCGCCATCACATCTGAGAGCCCCATTTGTCGCCATCACATCTGAGAGCCCCATTTGTCGCCATCACATCTGAGAGCCCCATTTGTCGCCATCACATCTGAGAGCCCCATTTGTCGCCATCACATCTGAGAGCCCCATTTGTCGCCATCACATCTGAGAGCCCCATTTGTCGCCATCACATCTGAGAGCCCCATTTGTCGCCATCACATCTGAGAGCCCCATTTGTCGCCATCACATCTGAGAGCCCCATTTGTCGCCATCACATCTGAGAGCCCCATTTGTAGCCATCGCGTCTGAGAGCCCCATTCGTAGCCATCGCATCTGAGAGCCCCATTCGTAGCCATCGCATCTGAGCGTCCCATTCGTAGCCATAACATCTGAGAGCCCCATTCCGTAGCCATCGCATCTGAGAGCCCCATTCCGTAGCCATCGCATCTGAGAGCCCCATTCGTAGCCATTGCATCTGAGCGCCCAATTCTAATCACATCTGAGAGCCCCATTTGTAGCCATCACATCTGAGAGCCCCATTTGTAGCCATCACATCTGAGAGCCCCATTTGTAGCCATCACATCTGAGAGCCCCATTTGTAGCCATCACATCTGAGAGCCCCATTTGTAGCCATCACATCTGAGAGCCCCATTTGTAGCCATCACATCTGAGAGCCCCATTTGTAGCCATCACATCTGAGAGCCCCATTTGTAGCCATCACATCTGAGAGCCCCATTTGTAGCCATCACATCTGAGAGCCCCATTTGTAGCCATCACATCTGAGAGCCCCATTTGTAGCCATCACATCTGAGAGCCCCATTTGTAGCCATCACATCTGAGAGCCCCATTTGTAGCCATCACATCTGAGAGCCCCATTTGTAGCCATCACATCTGAGAGCCCCATTTGTAGCCATCACATCTGAGAGCCCCATTTGTAGCCATCACATCTGAGAGCCCCATTTGTAGCCATCACATCTGAGAGCCCCATTTGTAGCCATCACATCTGAGAGCCCCATTTGTAGCCATCACATCTGAGAGCCCCATTTGTAGCCATCACATCTGAGAGCCCCATTTGTAGCCATCACATCTGAGAGCCCCATTTGTAGCCATCACATCTGAGAGCCCCATTTGTAGCCATCACATCTGAGAGCCCCATTTGTAGCCATCACATCTGAGAGCCCCATTTGTAGCCATCACATCTGAGAGCCCCATTTGTAGCCATCACATCTGAGAGCCCCATTTGTAGCCATCACATCTGAGAGCCCCATTTGTAGCCATCACATCTGAGAGCCCCATTTGTAGCCATCACATCTGAGAGCCCCATTTGTAGCCATCACATCTGAGAGCCCCATTTGTAGCCATCACATCTGAGAGCCCCATTTGTAGCCATCACATCTGAGAGCCCCATTTGTAGCCATCACATCTGAGAGCCCCATTTGTAGCCATCACATCTGAGAGCCCCATTTGTAGCCATCACATCTGAGAGCCCCATTTGTAGCCATCACATCTGAGAGCCCCATTTGTAGCCATCACATCTGAGAGCCCCATTTGTAGCCATCACATCTGAGAGCCCCATTTGTAGCCATCACATCTGAGAGCCCCATTTGTAGCCATCACATCTGAGAGCCCCATTTGTAGCCATCACATCTGAGAGCCCCATTTGTAGCCATCACATCTGAGAGCCCCATTTGTAGCCATCACATCTGAGCATCCCATTCGTAGCCATCATATCTGAGAGCCCCATTCGTAGCCATCGCATCTGAGAGCCCCATTCGTAGCCATCGCATCTGAGCGTCCCATTCGTAGCCATAACATCTGAGAGCCCCATTCCGTAGCCATCGCATCTGAGAGCCCCATTCCGTAGCCATCGCATCTGAGAGCCCCATTCGTAGCCATTGCATCTGAGAGCCCCATTCGTAGCCATCGCATCTGAGAGCCCCATTTGTAGCCATCACATCTGAGCATCCCATTCGTAGCCATCACATCTGAGAGTCCCATTTGTAGACGTCGCATCTGAGAGTCCCATTTGTAGCCATCACATCTGAGCGTCCCATTCGTAGCCATCACATCTGAGAGTCCCATTTGTAGACGTCGCATCTGAGAGTCCCATTTGCCACCATCCAGAGACTCACACCAAATGTCTTCCAGATCTCCTCTGCCCTTCTTACTTTATGGTGCCCCAGATTGCCCTCCGTATTATAGACATGGCTTTCTACCAACGCATGGCAAGATTGTATCACCCTTTTTCTACCTCTCACAATCTTATTTGCTTTTGCAGCTGCTGCCTGGCATTGAGTGCTGCTATTTAGCTTACTGCCACCTTCTTTTTCCTTCTGCCTAGTTCCCTGCTCACTGTCCTCCCCTCCCCACTGCAGGAGTGCACGGACCCATGCTGCAATGCCTCCACCTGCCAGTTGGTGGCCGGAGCTGAGTGCGCCTCGGACGGACTGTGCTGCGAGCAGTGTAAGGTAAGTGCGTTCTCTGCGGTCAATCTTGGTGACCACTTGATTTTTTTTCTCAAACGTTTGCCCTGAGATGGCGTAAACAATCCCGGCTTGAATGGAGAAGAGCGAGCAGCTTCTCAGAGGCACGCCCTCCATCTTGTGTGACTTTTCTGCTGCAGTTTGAGAACCAAATGTGGCCCCGAATAACAAACAGAAGATGGGAGAGCACAATGGAGCCTCACTTTTCTCCTCTCTCTTCAGATACAGCCATTGGCTACTCTGTGCCGGCCGCCCCTTGGGGACTGTGACCTTCCTGAATACTGCAATGGAGTATCGCCTCACTGCCCCGCCAACACCTACCTGCAAGATGGGGAGACCTGCGCAAGAGGACAGGCGCACTGTTACAAGGGAGAGTGCCGCACTTTAAAGAGCCAGTGTCAGAGCGTGTGGGGCCCAGGTGAGGAAGGGTCCCCTGGGTGAGCAGACATAGGAGGGGCATATAATTTTTCTGAGGAAGGCAAACCAGTATCAGAAGATGTAGGTTCCAGGTGAGGATGGGGCCCCCAAGTGGTCATGGTCACCTCCTGAAGGGATGCAAACATGGAAGCAAACCAGTGTCTGACCATGTAGGTCCCAGATGAAGATGGGCCCCCAAGTGGGAGGACACAGGTGGAGGCGGCATATCCACCTTCTGAGGGATACACACAGGGGAAGAGAACCAGTGTCAGAGCATGTGGAGCCCATGTAAGGATGGGGCCACCAGGTGGGGGGACACAGGAGGAGGCGGCATATCCACTTCTGAGGGATGCACACATAGAGGCAAACCAGTGTCAGAGCATGTGGAACCCAGGTGAGGATGGGGCAACCAGGTGGGAGGACACAGAAGGAGGAGGCGGCGGCATATCCACCTCCTGAGGGATGCACACGGGGGAAGAGAACCAGTATCAGAGCATGTGGAACCCAGGTGGGGATGGGACCACCAGGTGGGAGGACACAGGAGGAGGCGGCATATCCACCTTCTGAGGGATGCACACATGGAGGCAAACCAGTGTCATAGCATGTGGAGCCCAGGTGGGGATGGGGCCACCAGGTGGGAGGACACAGGAGGAGGCGGCATATCCACCTTCTGAGGGATGCACACATGGAGGCAAACCAGTGTCATAGCATGTGGAGCCCAGGTGGGGATGGGGCCACCAGGTGGGAGGACACAGGAGGAGGCGGCATATCCACCTTCTGAGGGATGCACACATGGAGGCAAACCAGTGTCATAGCATGGGGAACCCAGGTTAGGATGGGGCCCACGGGTTGGAGGACACAGAAGTGGCACATTCATCTTCTGGGGAATGGACACGTGGAGGCAAACTCCGTGTCAGAGCATGTGGGGCCAGTGCTAGAAATGCGAGCGTGCAGCCTGGTACCAGAACCACGAGCACAGGAGAAAGGGTGAGCGGTGTGGGTACAAGGGACGGGCAGTGGTGGCGTCAGCCAGGCCAGGGATGTGGGCACAATAACATGGGTACATGCTGATATGGGGGTCAGAACACCTAACCTGTGCTGGGATATTGTCTCTTAGCAGTCGAGGCGAAAAGGCCAAAGTGTGCCCATCCACCTACCTCTTAGCCTGGCTCTGCGCTTAACCAGCCCCTTATCTTTGCAGGGTCCTCTCCAGCTCCTGAGGCTTGCTTCAAGAAGGTTAATATGAGAGGGGACCGATTTGGCAGCTGTGGACGGAGAACCAATGGCACTTACCTGCCCTGTTCACCAAGGTATGTACACAAGGCGGGTAACACGCTCCTGCAAAGGCCAATCAACCTATTACAGAATCCCCTCTATGGGTGACCATGGTGACTGTTCCTTTTATCCCTTGGCGACTCTACTGGTGAGATCTGTATGCTGAGTTCCCAGCTCCGCCCACCTGCCCGCCCATTATAAAAGAGAACCCACCACCTTTCGGCATTTTTTAAATTTATACTATAGAGAATATAGCATGAGGATTGGGAACACCCCCAAGCTGGGTGTGAACTCATCAGGGAGATCCCATCACTGGAGCCCCAGAAAGATAGAAGGCGGCTAATTTGACCAGATTCAACAATAATGTCACTTTTGTGTGGTCTGTCCCTTTAAGGCCTGTACCTGACTGTCTCTTGCAGGAACGCTCTTTGCGGCACCATCCAGTGTCAGGGCGGGAACGATCAGCCCCTTGTGGGCTCCGGTGCAAAATCAGTTACCGTGAAGGTGACCGTTAACGGGACAGAGGTCTCCTGCCGCGGCACAAACTTTAACATGGGCGACGATATCTGGGACCCGGTCCTGGTGAAGACGGGGACGGTGTGCGGTCTTGGGAAGGTGGGTCCAGCCTGTGAAAGTCATGTATGTGGGGGAAATGGGAAATGACTATTACTTTGTATCTCTTTATCCCCGGTCTGATAGTACATGGAATGTTCTTCCGGGATTGTGGTGCTCACACATATAGGGGATTATTTTTAGATTTTGTTTGCTCTTTTTTTTTAAATTCAATCAGTTTGGGAAAACTTTATTCGTCCTCAGTGTGGGAGTAAAGCCGAATATTCGAGCACAAAATGTATTCAGATGATGGAAACCTGAACTGGCTGGGAGGAGCCATCATCACTTGGTTGGGTGACCTGACAAATAGCGGATCCTTGTATTGGGCCATCATACTGTGGGGATGGAGGGGAATATTCCGGCTGTTTCAGTCACAATGTATTCTTCCATGATGTCACTGACGGATCTTTAAAGGAGAACTATGAGGCGAGTGAAAATTACCCAACCTCATAGTTCGAGCCAACGTGTGACAATGAAACTGTCACACGTCGGCTCAATAGATCAGGAAGTGAGCGAACACATAGCAACGCTCGCTCACTTCTCGATCTATCCCTGCAGGGAGCCGGCTCTCCCCTGTCCGATCCTCCAGCGCTGACTGGCGGAACGGACAGGGGAGGGGGCGGGTACAGCTGGCTCTGCCTCTAGATAGGTAGAGCCAGTTGTCAATCAGGCAGCTGGGTGGATCCAGACAGTATTGTCGGGATCTGTCCCGGCTGCGGCGTCTCAGTATATAGTGAGCTGTAGCCCGCGGTTTACTGAGCTTTGGGTGACGGGAGGACGCAAGTTTGTGTCCTCCAGTTACCATTAGGAGAACTATGGGGAAAAGCCCTAACCCCATAGTTCTCCTTTAAGAAACAATGGACATCATGCCATAGACATGTGCAGTGACCCCTCACACCTGAGACTGACCGCCACCATCTTTTTACAGGTCTGTGTGGACCAGCGATGTCAGGATGTCGCAGTTCTGAAAGCGCTGACCTGCACGAACAATTGCAACGGGCACGGGGTAAGGAGGGGGGTTCTCAGTTTTGTATAGTTCTGTTATACTGGAATCATGTGACTTGGCTCCATGTCTGTACTTCTGTCTCTCTGTCTGTCTGTTCACTCATTTCCTTCCATTCTGTCTGTGTGTCTGTCTGTTCCATGACTGCTGTCGGTTTGTCAATTCTACTCTGTCCACGCCACAATTCCTGCCCCTCCATCTTTCTCATACCCAAGCTGGTCATACACGGTACTATTTGTTATCTTCATACCCCAGATTCCTCCATCAGTGCTAAGCAGTGTGGATGGAGGAATGCCCTGCCATTGCTATTGCATTGTGACAGGCGGCGGCTGCTGATTGGCTCCAAGCACCATACAGGCAAAGATTTACCAATTGTCTCTTTTGATCTCCTGATGAAGGGATGCCGGGGGGAAGGGTGATGACAGGGGCCCCCATTGTGTGAGTTACGGCATCGTATAGTATATGGCCAGCTCTAGTTTCTTATCAATTCACCTTCCCCGCATTCTGTGTGTCTGTCCAGCTCCCTGTTCACTCTCTTTATATCTCTCTCTCTGTTCTTGATGTATGTAGGTCTGTCCCTCCCTCTGTCTGTTCTTTGACATCTCTCTGTCTGTCCATCTCTCAATCTGTTCTTTGATGTCTGTCTGTCCGTTCCTCTCTGTCCATTCTGTCTGGCTGTCCATCCCTCTCTCTGTTCCTTGACATGGTTGTCTGTCCATCTCTCTGTTCACACTCTCTATCTCGCTCTCTGTTCTTGATGTATGTAGGTCTGTCCCTCCCTCTGTCTGTTCTTTGACATCTCTCTCTCTGTCCATCTCTCAATCTGTTCCTTGATGTCTGTCCGTTCCTTTCTGTCTATCTCTGATGTATGTCTGTCTGGCTGTCCATCCCTCTCTCTGTTTCTTGACATGTTTGTCTGTCCATCTCTCTGTTCCTTGATATCTGTCCGTTTGTCGGTTCATCTCTCTGCTCTCTCTGTCTGTCCATCTGCCTCTATGTTACCTGCTGTTTGTCTATCCGTATTTGTTCCTTATGTCTGTCCATCTCTCTATCTTTTCATTGACATCTGTCTGTCAGTTTATCTTTGTCTGTCTGTCCATCAGTCTCTCTATTCCCTGCTGTCTGTCCTTCTCTCTATTAGTTCATTGATGTCTGTCCGTCTTTCTGTTACCTAAAGTCTGTCCATCTCTTAATCCCATCCCTGACACTTTCCAATCCCTCTGTCTGTCCGTTATCTTCCATCCTCATTTCCTGTTCCTGACGCCTGTCTGTCCATTCATTTCTCCCAGTCTCACTGGCTGTCCATCTATCCCTCTGTTCCCTGGCATCTGTCTGTCCGTCCATCCATTTCTCCCAGTCTCACTGTCTTTCTGTCCATCTATTCTTCTGTTCCCTGACATCTGTCTGTCCATCCATTTCTCCCAGTCTCATTGTCTGTCTGTCTGTCTGTCTGTCCATCTATCTCTCTGTTCCCTGACATCTGTCTGTCCGTCCATTTCTCCCGCTCTCACCTTCTGTCTTGTGTCCCCGTTCTGCCCCCTCCAGGTGTGTAATAGTAACAGTAATTGTCACTGTGACCGCGGTTGGGCTCCCCCGGATTGCGGCAGGTCTGGAGATGGCGGCAGCGTTGACAGCGGTCCGATGGCTCTGGAGCGCGGTCAGTATGCAGCATTATTATCCCGTGACGCCCGTCCTATGCCGCGGCTGTTTTGTGCCACCTAACGTGTACCATATTACAGGGGGCGGCTCCATCTCCACCACCATCATCCTCATCGTCCTCCTCCTCCTCGTCGTGATCATCCTGGTCGTCTTCTGCTACGTGAAACGCGTCTCTCTGCAGAGGAAAATCTCCGGCCTCTTCAGCAACGGCAGCAAATGTCAATATCGGTCTGTTGCGCTTTTCTGGGAGCTCTGCCCCAAAATAGGCACCCCCCCTACCCCTCCCTTTCCTAGGGGTTTATCTGCAGCCCTGCATGTGACAGCTCCTCCACTTCAGCACTTTATAGCTGGGTGAACATTAAACAAATAGCATTCCCTGCCATACAAGTCCCAGTGTATCTTATTTGGGATTATCCATAATGCTTTTTGGTCAGTGTATTGTGTAATCACTTCCTCTTCTCCTCTCTCATTATAGAGTGACGCAGAACAGCAGCGAGCTCCGCCCACAGCGCCCTCCTCCGCCCCACTGGACTCAGAGTACCGAGTTGCAGGTGATGTCTGCAAGCAACCAGGTGAGCAAAAAAATTGGCTCGTGGGGCGCACTTGTCCATCGCGGTAAAAGTGACGCAGTGTGTATATTGTTAGCTCAGCTGGCAATAACGGGGGGGGGCCGGGCGCAGCATGTTAAGGTTCTAATATACAGATATGAAATCTTATTGGCTGGCGTGCTGGATTTACAGGTGAATAGGTGACACTGATGCAAATGCATGTTCTGCCCCGTCCGGGCTGCTGATTTCTGATTGGCTGTTATGGATTAATATGCGCAGTAGGAACAGAGGTGTCACCTCCAGGTGCCGCTACCTGTCATACCAAGAGCCCGGCAGCACCATGTTCTGTATGTTACCTCCAACTGAATTAACCCGACACTAACCAATCGCCATCTCTTTCTTCTCTCCTCACCCACCAATCCAATCATCTGTG
>NW_017307215.1:118550-132014 GCF_000935625.1 Nanorana parkeri
TTCCCTCCCCTTCCCCTCCTCTACTTTTTCCTTCCCCTCCCTTCCTCTAAACGTCCCCTTCCCTTTCCCTCCCCTCTAACCTTCCCTTGTCTTCCCTCCCCTCCTCTCCTTCCCTCTTCTCTCTCCTTTCTTCTCCTCCCCTCCTCTTCTTTGCCCTCCCTTCGTCTCCTCTCCTTTTCCCTGGCCCTCACATGTGTCCTCCCTTCCCCTCTTCTCCTGTCCTCTAAGCTTCTCTTCTCCTCCTTCCCTTTCCCCTCTTCTCCCCTCCTTTCCGTTTCCTTCCCCTCCTCTCCCTTTCTTCTTTCTTTCCTCTCCCTTTGCTCTCCCTCTCCTCTCCCTTTCTTCTTTCTTTCCTCTCCTTCTTCTCCTCTCCCTTTGCTCTCCCTCTCCTCCTCCTTTCCTTTCCTCTCCCTTTCGGTTTTCTTTCCTCTCCTCTCCCTTTGCTCTCCCTCTCCTCTCCCTTTCGTTTTTCTTTCCTCTCCTTCTTCTCTCCCTTTGCTCTCCCTCTCCCTTTCTTCTCCCTCTCCCTTTCTTCTTTCTTTCCTCTCCTTCTTTTCCTCTCCCTTTCGTCTTTCTTTCCTCTCCTTCTCTTCTCCCTTTGCTCTCCCTCTCCTCTCCCTTTCCTCTCCTCTCCCTTTCCTCTCCTCTCCCTCTCCTCTCCCTTTCCTTTCCTCTCCCTTTCCTTTCCTCTCCCTTTCCTCTCCTCTCCCTTTCCTTTCCTCGCCCTTTCCTCTCCCTCTCCTCTCCCTTTGCTCTCCTCTCCCTCTCCTCTCCCTTTGCTCTCCTCTCCCTTTGCTCTCCCTTTGGTCTTTCTTTCCTCTCCTTCTCCTCTCCCTTTCCTTTAATCTTTCCTTCCCTATCCCTTCTGTCCTCTCCTCTTCCCATCCTCCCTTCTCTTTCATATTCACCTTGATGCACACCACCTCATCACATTTTCTCTCTCCTTGCCCTAATCCTCATTCTCCCTCTTCATTCTCCATCCTCATCCTCTGCCCTGACTGCTCCCCTCGCCTCTCTGCGTCTAAGGACTACTCTTTCGCTTTGCCTGCTCAGTCCAATATTGAGGGCTACGACCGTCCAGACCCTCCATCCAAGCCTCTCCCACCTGACCCGGTCCCGAGGCCCAGCCAGGTAATGTACCGCGGTGTGTAGTGCCCCCTTTGGCTGGTGTGGTGATGGTGACGTCCCTCGATTACCTTATCTGTGGTGTGGCCCCTGTAGCTCCTATTGAAGTGGCCCCTTGCTGTGCATGTCTCTTCACTTATTATTAAACTTTTCATCCAGGCTGACCCTCAGGAACGGCCGCCGGCACCTAATCGGCCTCTCCCCGCCGACCCGCGACAGGCCAAGGTAACCCGCCAGGCGTTCTGGAAAACTACTGGGAGTCACATGGGTCTCTGTTAGGTCAGCGGACCGACCGAGAGACAGAAGCGTATCTATAACTGAATATAGTAATGAGCTGAAGGCACGCTCCGCCTGCTCAGCTCCTCCCGACATCAACTCACTTCAGTGCTGCCGGAAAGCAATAAGATGAAACTGTCAGCAGTCGGAGTAGCAATAAAGCTTGAACGGAATTCTGACCCATTTCTCTCATTTTAGCTTTCAATAAGGGAACCGGTCCTGAACGGAGCAAACTCCCAGCTGATGCAATAAATGGCATGTTTGTCTTGTTGCTTTTGGCAGCCCTGAAGTGAGATTATGTTTCAGGAGGAGGAGAAAGGGGAGGAGCTATGTAGGCAGTATGTGCTATCACATCATTATTATGAATTGTATGGATTTAGTAAATGGCAGCTCTCAATATTAGGGTGATGGGATCACGTTAATGTCTGCCGTCAGAAGACCCCCCCTCCGGCCCCCCACCCATACTCCCCTCTAATTAGTCTTTGTGCTGCTGCAGGTCTCCTTGAAGCCGCCTCTACCTAAGAAACCGCTGCCAGTGAAGCCCACCCTGCCCTGCCAGGACCCCCTGCTCAGCGTGCCAACCTATCCGGAGCGTATCATTGCACTTCCGTCAAGGTAAGACCTCATTAGAGAGCAACTTGGAGTGACCCAGAAAGTGATATTTCAGTGTTGGGTGGAGGCTGGAGAGTCCAGTCCTCTAACTGCAACCTAATTCTTAGTTCTGTACACCTGCGGTGCCCATTATGAGGGGCTCCCACCATCCCTGTGCTGAGTTCCCGGGTCTGTACACCTGCTGTGCCCATTATGAGGGGCTCCCACCATCCCTGAGCTGAGTTCCCGCGTCTGTACACCTGCTGTGCCCATTACGAGGGGCTCCCACCATCCCTGTGCTGAGTTCCCGGGTCTGTACACCTGCTGTGCCCATTATGAGGGGCTCCCACCATCCCTGTGCTGAGTTCCCGGGTCTGTACACCCGCTGTGCCCATTATGAGGGGCTCCCACCATCCCTGTGCTGAGTTCCCGGGTCTGTACACCCGCTGTGCCCATTATGAGGGGCTCCCACCATCCCTGTGCTGAGTTCCCGGGTCTGTACACCCGCTGTGCCCATTATGAGGGGCTCCCACCATCCCTGTGCTGAGTTCCCGGGTCTGTACACCCGCTGTGCCCATTATGAGGGGCTCCCACCATCCCTGTGCTGAGTTCCCGGGTCTGTACACCCGCTGTGCCCATTATGAGGGGCTCCCACCATCCCTGTGCTGAGTTCCCGGGTCTGTACACCCGCTGTGCCCATTATGAGGGGCTCCCACCATCCCTGTGCTGAGTTCCCGGGTCTGTACACCCGCTGTGCCCATTATGAGGGGCTCCCACCATCCCTGTGCTGAGTTCCCGGGTCTGTACACCCGCTGTGCCCATTATGAGGGGCTCCCACCATCCCTGTGCTGAGTTCCCGGGTCTGTACACCCGCTGTGCCCATTATGAGGGGCTCCCACCATCCCTGTGCTGAGTTCCCGGGTCTGTACACCCGCTGTGCCCATTATGAGGGGCTCCCACCATCCCTGTGCTGAGTTCCCGGGTCTGTACACCCGCTGTGCCCATTATGAGGGGCTCCCACCATCCCTGTGCTGAGTTCCCGGGTCTGTACACCCGCTGTGCCCATTATGAGGGGCTCCCACCATCCCTGTGCTGAGTTCCCGGGTCTGTACACCCGCTGTGCCCATTATGAGGGGCTCCCACCATCCCTGTGCTGAGTTCCCGGGTCTGTACACCCGCTGTGCCCATTATGAGGGGCTCCCACCATCCCTGTGCTGAGTTCCCGGGTCTGTACACCCGCTGTGCCCATTATGAGGGGCTCCCACCATCCCTGTGCTGAGTTCCCGGGTCTGTACACCCGCTGTGCCCATTATGAGGGGCTCCCACCATCCCTGTGCTGAGTTCCCGGGTCTGTACACCCGCTGTGCCCATTATGAGGGGCTCCCACCATCCCTGTGCTGAGTTCCCGGGTCTGTACACCCGCTGTGCCCATTATGAGGGGCTCCCACCATCCCTGTGCTGAGTTCCCGGGTCTGTACACCCGCTGTGCCCATTATGAGGGGCTCCCACCATCCCTGTGCTGAGTTCCCGGGTCTGTACACCCGCTGTGCCCATTATGAGGGGCTCCCACCATCCCTGTGCTGAGTTCCCGGGTCTGTACACCCGCTGTGCCCATTATGAGGGGCTCCCACCATCCCTGTGCTGAGTTCCCGGGTCTGTACACCCGCTGTGCCCATTATGAGGGGCTCCCACCATCCCTGTGCTGAGTTCCCGGGTCTGTACACCCGCTGTGCCCATTATGAGGGGCTCCCACCATCCCTGTGCTGAGTTCCCGGGTCTGTACACCCGCTGTGCCCATTATGAGGGGCTCCCACCATCCCTGTGCTGAGTTCCCGGGTCTGTACACCCGCTGTGCCCATTATGAGGGGCTCCCACCATCCCTGTGCTGAGTTCCCGGGTCTGTACACCCGCTGTGCCCATTATGAGGGGCTCCCACCATCCCTGTGCTGAGTTCCCGGGTCTGTACACCCGCTGTGCCCATTATGAGGGGCTCCCACCATCCCTGTGCTGAGTTCCCGGGTCTGTACACCCGCTGTGCCCATTATGAGGGGCTCCCACCATCCCTGTGCTGAGTTCCCGGGTCTGTACACCCGCTGTGCCCATTATGAGGGGCTCCCACCATCCCTGTGCTGAGTTCCCGGGTCTGTACACCCGCTGTGCCCATTATGAGGGGCTCCCACCATCCCTGTGCTGAGTTCCCGGGTCTGTACACCCGCTGTGCCCATTATGAGGGGCTCCCACCATCCCTGTGCTGAGTTCCCGGGTCTGTACACCCGCTGTGCCCATTATGAGGGGCTCCCACCATCCCTGTGCTGAGTTCCCGGGTCTGTACACCCGCTGTGCCCATTATGAGGGGCTCCCACCATCCCTGTGCTGAGTTCCCGGGTCTGTACACCCGCTGTGCCCATTATGAGGGGCTCCCACCATCCCTGTGCTGAGTTCCCGGGTCTGTACACCCGCTGTGCCCATTATGAGGGGCTCCCACCATCCCTGTGCTGAGTTCCCGGGTCTGTACACCCGCTGTGCCCATTATGAGGGGCTCCCACCATCCCTGTGCTGAGTTCCCGGGTCTGTACACCCGCTGTGCCCATTATGAGGGGCTCCCACCATCCCTGTGCTGAGTTCCCGGGTCTGTACACCCGCTGTGCCCATTATGAGGGGCTCCCACCATCCCTGTGCTGAGTTCCCGGGTCTGTACACCCGCTGTGCCCATTATGAGGGGCTCCCACCATCCCTGTGCTGAGTTCCCGGGTCTGTACACCCGCTGTGCCCATTATGAGGGGCTCCCACCATCCCTGTGCTGAGTTCCCGGGTCTGTACACCCGCTGTGCCCATTATGAGGGGCTCCCACCATCCCTGTGCTGAGTTCCCGGGTCTGTACACCCGCTGTGCCCATTATGAGGGGCTCCCACCATCCCTGTGCTGAGTTCCCGGGTCTGTACACCCGCTGTGCCCATTATGAGGGGCTCCCACCATCCCTGTGCTGAGTTCCCGGGTCTGTACACCCGCTGTGCCCATTATGAGGGGCTCCCACCATCCCTGTGCTGAGTTCCCGGGTCTGTACACCCGCTGTGCCCATTATGAGGGGCTCCCACCATCCCTGTGCTGAGTTCCCGGGTCTGTACACCCGCTGTGCCCATTATGAGGGGCTCCCACCATCCCTGTGCTGAGTTCCCGGGTCTGTACACCCGCTGTGCCCATTATGAGGGGCTCCCACCATCCCTGTGCTGAGTTCCCGGGTCTGTACACCCGCTGTGCCCATTATGAGGGGCTCCCACCATCCCTGTGCTGAGTTCCCGGGTCTGTACACCCGCTGTGCCCATTATGAGGGGCTCCCACCATCCCTGTGCTGAGTTCCCGGGTCTGTACACCCGCTGTGCCCATTATGAGGGGCTCCCACCATCCCTGTGCTGAGTTCCCGGGTCTGTACACCCGCTGTGCCCATTATGAGGGGCTCCCACCATCCCTGTGCTGAGTTCCCGGGTCTGTACACCCGCTGTGCCCATTATGAGGGGCTCCCACCATCCCTGTGCTGAGTTCCCGGGTCTGTACACCCGCTGTGCCCATTATGAGGGGCTCCCACCATCCCTGTGCTGAGTTCCCGGGTCTGTACACCCGCTGTGCCCATTATGAGGGGCTCCCACCATCCCTGTGCTGAGTTCCCGGGTCTGTACACCTGCTGTGCCCATTATGAGGGGCTCCCACCATCCCTGTGCTGAGTTCCCGGGTCTGTACACCCGCTGTGCCCATTATGAGGGGCTCCCACCATCCCTGTGCTGAGTTCCCGGGTCTGTACACCTGCTGTGCCCATTATGAGGGGCTCCCACCATCCCTGTGCTGAGTTCCCGGGTCTGTACACCTGCTGTGCCCATTATGAGGGGCTCCCACCATCCCTGTGCTGAGTTCCCGGGTCTGTACACCTGCTGTGCCCATTATGAGGGGCTCCCACCATCCCTGTGCTGAGTTCCCGGGTCTGTACACCTGCTGTGCCCATTATGAGGGGTTCCCACCATCCCTGAGCTGAGTTCCTGGGTCTGTACACCTGCTGTGCCCATTATGAGGAGCTCCCACCATCCCTGTGCTGAGTTTCCGGGTCTGTACATCTGCTGTGCCCATTATGAGGGGTTCCCACCATCCCTGAGCTGAGTTCCTGGGTCTGTACACCTGCTGTGCCCATTATGAGGAGCTCCCACCATCCCTGTGCTGAGTTTCCGGGTCTGTACACCTGCTGTGCCCATTATGAGGAGCTCCCACCATCCCTGTGCTGAGTTTCCGGGTCTGTACACCTGCTGTGCCCATTATGAGGGGGTAACTTTGCCCTCCAGGCCCCACTCCCCCGAAATATCACTTCTGGGTGCGCTGCCTCATTGAATGACGCAAAGGGCGGAATACACAGGAACCTTCTATTCCTTTACATATGTGCGGCCATGTTTGTGACGCGGTTCTCGGCTTTCTTGTCCCCCCAGGCAGGCTCCTCCACCCCCCTACTCAGGATGGAGCCCAAGAGCGTAAAAGAAACTTGAGGAGCCCCATCAGAGGGCGGGTCCCCCAACTCCGGTTAAGAAGACGCGGCTCCCTGCATCGCGACTACTGCAGTACTGTACATAGTACCGGGGTGTCCGCACCCCCTGCACTGTATCCCTGGCACCCCCAGCTGGACTCGTGGGGCCCCCCCAATTTCCTGGACATCCTGCTGTTGCTGTAAATATCTCATTCTGATCGTGTGTGTGCGTGTGTTTTATACTGAGTGCGTGATGGGCGGGGCGACGCAGCTAAGTGCAATAAGGGGAGGGGAAGGACAACGACGACGGGCAGCGTTGAGTGGCGGGAGATGGCGGTCTTACTGGTGCCGAGTATCTCTAGGAGAGACAATGACCACTCACAATATGAGGACGCTGTTCCTGGCCCAGCCAGCAGAGGGCGCCATTACTCCATCGTGAGTCCACAGCTCGGCCAATGTCAGAATTCTGATTAAAGTGCCCAGATCACCTGCTTGTGTCTGACTTTTATTACTTCACGTGAAGCTACGGACAAGCATGACGGGTCAGAGGGCGCGGCCTGCGTTACCCTGATAGCGAATCAGGGGGGGGGAACCTTTGCTCAGAGTGCGTTGGCCTAAACTGGCCAACAAAAGAAGAACAATGAGCTGCACAAGATTTAAAAAAACTGGATATATTCTTTATGATTTCGATTGGTCACAAAGTTCACTTGACAGATGTGAAGTGGGCGGGGCCAATCGTATATTACAGTCCAACTGACCAATCAGAGCACTACTGTTCATAACCAAGGACTGCTTTTTAACATGTTATCTATATATGGAGCTGAGGAATGTTGGGTGCCTACTGTGCCCCCGTTCAGGAGATTCCCCTCACTTCCTGTTCCTGGTGAGATTGCGACACGATGTGGGAAGGAATTACCTTCACACTGCATATTATTCTTCCACACTAAATTACAATCATTACTATAGTTGTCACCTGGCAATAGGGAACAGCAAAGCTGACACCGTCCTACACTATGTCCCTATTCTAATGGACAGCAATGCCCAGATGTGACCTGGTGTCACAGGAAGTGAGGTATCCCTGGATCAGATTGGAAGAGACGAGGCCAAACACGCAGCTAAAATGTCATTCTCTACACATGCATCAGGCAGAGACATTTGTAGAATTCCTCCCTGTAGTCAGCGCTGCAGATGTCCTATAGTGATATGGGAGTTATGTTCCCTATTAGTCCCCCCCCCCCTCACCCGTCTCCAGGTCCCGGGTGGTCTGCTCGCCCTTTGACGATCAGATATATGTCTCCTTAGGTGAGCACACCTGTCCTGTACGTGTGTCTGCTGTGCCCTCGCCCCCAGGACATGGCTGGACCCTCGCTGACCCCGCCGCGTGCAGGTGAGACGCATCACTTCATCCAATGCAAGTCTGTGCGGCGACCATTAGTCACTGACCAGATCCTGCTGATAGGAACGCAGTGTCTGTGCTAAATAAAGTTATTGTCTTCAGGGGAAATTCCAAAACATTGTTCACCAGAGGAGCTTACACTCTAATGTCCCCCCACAGTCACACACTATTATTATACATGTATATAGCTGTGACATATACCGCAGTGCTGTACAGAGAACACTGAGCCGGTCACATCAGTCTCTGCACCACCCAGACTCCATATTTCGGTGTTGAGTGGATGCGGGGACAGTTGAACGTCCTCTGGGGCTCTTCTATCTCGGATTATTGCCAGGTCAGCATGATGTCATTGTGGTGATGACACGAAGGTGTGGTGTCACGGGGTTGATATTCCTGGACGTGTTTGTAACGTGGAACATTATTTGGCATTGCTGCTGCAAGATTGGTCAAAGCTGCACTTCAACATTTCTAAAAGTACGATGATGCAGAAAGCCTCCCCTGGTAGAGATGCATATCGGGGTATATTGTTGGCCAAAACTACAAAAGATTTGGGGGTGCTCATTTCAGATAACTGCAAAATGAGCAAACGGTGTGGCCTGGTACAGAGTTGTGGGGTCCCCAGCAGGAGGAAGGAGGTCCTGATTCCCCTATATAGAACTTTAGGGATCCCCAGCAGGAGAAGGAGGACCTGATTCCCCTATATAGAACTTTAGGGATCCCCAGCAGGAGAAGGAGGACCTGATTCCCCTATATAGAACTTTAGGGATCCCCAGCAGGAGGAAGGAAGTCCTGATTCCCCTATATGGATCTTTAGGGATCCCCAGCAGGTGGAAGGAGGTCCTGATTCCCCTATATAGATCTCTAGGGATTCCCAGCAAGAGGAAGAAGGTCTGCTTAGAATCCCTAAAGATCTATATACCCAGCAGGAGAAGGAGGACCTGATTCCCCTATATAGAACTTTAGGGATCCCCAGCAGGAGAAGGAGGACCCGATTCCCCTATATAGAACTTTAGGGATCCCACTGCAAAATGAGCAGACCTGATTCCCCTATATAGAACTTTAGGGATCCCCAGCAGGAGAAGGAGGACCTGATTCCCCTATATAGAACTTTAGGGATCCCCAGCAGGAGAAGGAGGACCTGATTCCCCTATATAGAACTTTAGGGATCCCCAGCAGGAGGAAGGAAGTCCTGATTCCCCTATATGGATCTTTAGGGATCCCCAGCAGGTGGAAGGAGGTCCTGATTCCCCTATATAGATCTCTAGGGATTCCCAGCAAGAGGAAGAAGGTCTGCTTAGAATCCCTAAAGATCTATATAGGGAATCAGGACTTCCTTCCTTCTGCTGGGGATCCCTAAAGATCCATATAGGGGATCAGGACCTCCTTCCACCTGCTGGGGATCCCTAAAGTTCTATATAGGGGAATCAGGACCTCCTTCCACCTGCTGGGGATCCCTAAAGTTCTATATAGGGGAATCAGGACCTCCTTCCACCTGCTGGGGATCCCTAAAGTTCTATATAGGGGAATCAGGAGCTCCTTCCTCCCTCCAGTCTTGGAGAAAGAAAGGGAAGTTGGGACATGATTGGAACATTTAAATGTATTACAGGTGTGAATAAGATTTAGGGGAGCTAAATTCAAGGACACGAGGACCTGACCTCCAACTAGCAGGAGGAAAGTGCAAATCTCACCATAGAAAGTATTATTTTACTGAAAGAGTAGTTGATGGTCGGAACCGACTTCCTGCAGAGGTAACAACTCATGGTCAGTAAGTGGATTTAAACACAGACCTAGACTCAGACAAAGAGGTTCAACAAATCAAAATGCAGCAATTTCGGTGGCCCCCTTCTACTGTCCATCTTCTGTGTTCCTCTGTTTCTATGGTTTGGGGGAGTCAGTGGGGCCCCCAGTCTCCAGGTCATGTTGTAAACATTGGCTCATTAGACCCAATCCAGGCGGATTGCCGACCACACCTAGCAGACAAGGTGGCAGCAGTTAATGAGGCTGAGGTCCTCTCAATGACGAAACCTTTCATTCCCACCCATAGAAACTGGTCATCTGGTCACTCGGTATCAGGGAACTTCCAGGGCGAGGACCTGCCCGACCGGTTCCAGCGACCAGGACCACCCCGCCGTCTCCGTCCACTGATGGAGCCTCGGACCTATTGATCCAGCAATTTGCTAATGACACAGTGGGGGATAATGAATGGTCTCCGTCCCCAGATCAAAGCCGCCCGGATCCTTCTATGGAAGCTACATATGCTTCCGCCTCCACTGTCCGGGGACAACAAGTCCCATCATGATTACAGCCGGGTCGGGGACACCGGTGTTCTGTCCCTGGAAATGTTCCCAGTTTAAAATGATCTGTGTGAGAACGTCCGTGGTGAGGAATCTGGAGGTGACCTTGTGGCCAAGGGGGAAATCAGCGCCTGCTGTGCAGAGCTTGTCCACCAAGATGGACAATCTCTGCTTTGATGGAGGTTCAGTGGGGCCCTACACGGCCCGGCCCTCTCTACGCGGCTCGGGTAGGACTAAAACCTCCAATGCGGAAATGTCGGCCTGTGTAGGGGCCAACCAAACTTGACTTCTGTCTACCGGTGCGCGCTCACATCTCAGCATTGGGGGGTTCGGGGTTCACAATTTACTAGAATTTGGGTGTAAAGAGGACTCATACATGGCGGAGGTTCAGAGCCCCTCCCGTCCTCCACATATCCCGGCGTTTCCTGCTCCATCGGCCGCTGTGACCGAGCAGAATTCCTTTATACAATTATGACATTCCTGAACATGAAACCTGAGAGAGCCGGGCGGGCGGACTGGCTGCAGGAATCCGGCCCGGCAACCCCGGGTTGCCCTTCTGACGTTCGCCTCTTTGCCCGGCGCCGGGAGACCTTTTCACCCCTCGTTTTCTCCACCCCGAAACGGGAACCATTTTTCCCCCCGTGAAACATTTCTCGAGATGCGTCAGCGGGTCCTATGTATTTAAAAAAAGCCGAGTTCATCTATTGCCCCGCCCACCGCGCCTTTGCTGCCGTTATTCTTGCGCATTGCGACCCAACGGCGACCCCCCCAACGGTCGAGGATAAAATTGGGAGAGGAACAAAAAAGTAAACGTGAGCAATGAAGACGGAAGGGGCAATTGCGCCGTCATAATGGCGAACAAATCCGCCATTTCCCCAGCAAATCTGGCGAAAGAAATGACGCGGGCATCGGAGAGGTGCCGGAACTGGCAAACTCCACCCTCGAAAAAGCTTGGCTCAACCGACACAGACCGCGCCCGGCCCGATGGCGAATTAGGCCGCCGAGTGTTCGGACGCGGCTTTTTTGGGAGTGTGCGCTGGACCGAAGCGCTTGCTGGAACATGGAAGCCGCGCAATAATAATCAGACTTTCTTCAGTTGTTTCCTCGTGCTGCCGGGTCTTCCGAGGGGTCACAACGACGGCGCGCGGCGGCGGAGCGGTCGGATCTGAAGACGCCGCGCTCCTTTCCTGGTGGATAAATTGCTGTGATCCGGGGGAGGGACACGACACTCGCCGCCTCTGCTGGCAAAGCGGAGACGCCGCCTAATGAGGAATCTCGTTAGCGAGACGGTTTCGTGTTTTCTATTAGCGGAAAAAAAGGCCTCTGACAGGGAGAGGATTAAACCGAGGGCGCAAAAGAAAAAATCGCGGGGAACGCCATAATGAGGTTGCGGGGGAGGGGGGGAGGGTTATCTACAATTCATCCATCCATAGACTTCACTCATAGATATATATATATATCTTTCGAAGTGTCGGAGAGGAAGTCGGCGTGCTGGAAATTTTTCGCCGTTGTCGTAGATTGTAGCGCTGTGGGCGGATCCTGTCCATGTCCGGGCTGCTGGTGATCGCCTGATGTGCCGGCATAGACTCCTTCCCTTTGTCTAAGGGGGAGTCGATTGTGGCCCCTTTAAAAAGTTTATCAGCATGCTGGAAGATCTCTGACACGTGATGGATTCTGTCCGCATCCCATAGACCTCCATGGCCAGTAAGGCCCGCAGGCTGACTTGTAATTGGTCGATTGGGCCCACAAGCGAGGCTCCTGATTGGATTGTGAATGTCCAGTGATGACAGACATCTCCCCACTAGCACCTCTTGGCTTTTCCCCCTCTTCCCTCACTATGGAGTCTCGCTTCTCCTGCTGCATTCTCCATAATTCCCTCAGGGACAATGGGAGACCCCGAAACGGCGGCTGCAGTTGGGCAGAGCCCGACCACTAGGCCTGGAGATCTCACCGATAAGAGTACTCGGGAGATATGGATAAGATAACCGCCGGCTCCGATACAGCAGGACTGAGATGACAAGGAGGGCCCCTACGGAGTAACGCCCGGGCCGCCGTGTAACATGCCAACAAGGCGCAAAGCCGGCCGCAGACACAAAGCTTTATTTACAAAACACAGAAACAATTTCTCTCACATGGGAGAAAAACATTTCCAGCCGGAAGACAAAACACCGGACGGCGTGTCAGCTCTGCGCTGCGTCAGGCAGGGGCCGCCGCCGCTACTGAGGATGACCATCACACTCTGTCTGGCCAGGAAAGGGTTACTGCTGGTTTATAAGGAGGAGGATGACAATTGGACTCTATGAGGATGATAATCAGACTCTGTCTGGCCAGGAAAGGGTTACTGCTGGTTTATAAGGATGAGGATGACAATTGGACTCTGTGTAAGGATGATAATCAGACTCTGTCTGGCCAGGAAAGGGTTACTGCTGGTTTATAAGGATGAGGATGACAATTGGACTCTGTGTAAGGATGATAATCAGACTCTGTCTGGCCAGGAAAGGGTTACTGCTGATTACTACTAAGGATGAGGATGACAATTGGACTCTGTGTAAGGGTGATGATCTGTCTCTGGCCAGGAAAGGGTTACTGCCGGTTTATATTAATAAGGATGAAGATGACCATTCAACTCTATGAGGATGATGACCTGACTCTGTCTGGCCAGGAAAGGGTTATTGTTAAACTATAATAAGGATGAGGATGACAGACTCTATGGGGATGATAATGTGATTCTGGCCAGGAAAGGGTTACTGCTGATTTATTTTAAAAAGGATGAACATGACCATTGGACTCTGTGTAAGGGTGACTCTCTCTCTTTCTGGTCAGGAAAGGGTTACTGTTAAACTATAATGAGGATGAGGATGACAGACTCTATGGAGACAACGATGTGGCTCTGTCCAGGAAAGAGTTACTGCTGATTTCTATTAATAAGGATGAACATGACTCTGTGTAAGGGTGGCTCTCTCTCTCTTTCTGGCCAGGAAAGGGTTACAGCAGACTTGAGTTGGGAAGAGTTTGGCAGAGTTTGCAGTGTGCTGCAAGCTGATTGGCCGGAGCTGCCCCCCTGTGGGCGGGGCCTGGCTACCTTTGCCTGGGGAGGGTGCAGAGTGCAGTCAGAGACATGATGAAGGCTGAGGGGCTGCTGAGGCTCCTGCTGTGGCTGTGTGCTGCACTGGAGCAGCTGAAGAGGGTGTGCGGGGTCCGGCATAGCGTGCACTGGAACAGCACCAACCCCAGGTGAGTGCCCACCCAACCCCCTGGCACCCCGTATTCTCTGTGCCCCC
>NW_017307215.1:132222-132515 GCF_000935625.1 Nanorana parkeri
TGCACCATTCCTGGTGCCATTTGTCACCGCACCGGTCCCCCCCACCTCGCCTGTCATCGCAGCGTCACTTGGAGCTGATTGCGGCTTGCTGGCCGCAGACGTAACGTTGCCCTTTAAATTCTTTGTCTCGCCCCGGCGACTTTTTTTCCTTAAATCTTCGACCGCCGCAGATCGGCTCCATTGTGACTCAGGCGATGGCGGTCCCCCCCGAACTCTCGAACAAGCAGCAGGAGAGTTTTGTCTGTCCGGCTTCTTTGTGCCGTTCGCATCTGATGGGACTTTGATTCTTAGGG
>NW_017307215.1:132552-133077 GCF_000935625.1 Nanorana parkeri
GGGAGACCGTCGCGGGGCAGATCCGTGTAATAGTTACCCCGACGCTTAAATTTGTGCCCCGAGATGTGATATTGAGACTTAAAACGTTACCAATGGGCCTCCCGGTCTCAATCTATAAGGAGTGCGCACATTCGTTGGGCGCACAGATGGTCAAATGTAAAATTCGGCGCTCGCCGGCCTCGAATCTTCGCCCCCCAAGTTTAGTTTTGACCCCTTTTTTGGTTTAGAAAAATTTGCGTTAGGGCGCTTTAAGATTGTCTGCCCCCTGTGGCGTTCTCCCCGAAAATCTGCGACGCTTTAAACAAATTGCGCCAGACGCGGCCTGCGCATCTTGCAAAGCGTTGTTTTGTACATCGTGCGACGTGTCTGCAGGATTCTGGTGACTTCACCGGGTAACGCCGCCCGTCTCCCCTCGTTCTGATGCCGTAGGGAAGAAAAAAAAGTTGCAGCAAAAGCAGATTTTGTGCTGGGAAAACATTGCGCCCCTCAGCCGGCAGCGCCCCCCCCCCCTCCCCCTGTGGGCAC
>NW_017307215.1:137256-150293 GCF_000935625.1 Nanorana parkeri
ATGGTCATCCCAAAAATGTTTACATTCTGATACGCTTCTAACTTTACTATAATGGCTACAGCGGGTGGGCGGAGCTGGGAACACCAGGGTGCCGAGACCTCAACTTGTGCACCAGGAACCAAAATTCAGCTTTCTTCTGGACCTGCCCTTTTAAAATGTATCTAAAGCCAGTTTTTCTGGTTGGAGAGCGGATAGATACATCCTCCAAGTTTTTGTTGCTGGCGTCCCCATTGGGGCGATTCTCCCTCTCCTGTTTATCTTGGTGTCACCAGTATAGAAAGTGATGGGGAAATCCAAAATGTTAGTTGTCAGCAGAACAGGAAGTGAGGGGGGAAATCTTCCGATTGGGACACCTGTAAGGACGATCGAAGAGGTGATTTCTGAAGGGAAATGGATGGCTTTGGATTGAAGTGATAATTGAGAGGACTCTGATGTCCTAAATGTCGCCATTTTCCCACGTTCTGTTCGTCACGGTTTATACGCAATTGTAGGGGGCGAAGTTGATGTGCTTGACTTAGTCTTTCATCTCCTCCAACGTTCGGCCTTGGGTGAGGCAGCGAGGTGTAAATTTTGTATTGAAGACGGTTGGTTGGTCCTGTGTTGGACGCTCTGGTTGTGCATCGTGGTGTCTCGGCTACATGTACGGCGCTGGGTGAGGAGCCGTCTGGAAGGAGCAATTAAGTATCATTTCCTCTTCAGTTCCAGTTTCACTCTGTAGAGGAGTCGGGAGTGCACAATGGAGGAGCTTTCTTGTCCTGACCTGTCCTCATGGGCTTCATGCTCTTGAGCCAGCCTCTCTTCATGGGCCCCATTTTCCTGGGCTGGCCTGTTCTCCTGGGCCCCGCACTCTCATAGGCTGGCCTGTTCTCCTGGGCCCCGCACTCTCCTAGGCTGGCCTGTTCTCCTGGGCCCCGCACTCTCCTAGGCTGGCCTGTTCTCCTGGGCCCCCGCACTCTCCTAGGCTGGCCTGTTCTCCTGGCCTCTTGGGCCCCGCTCTTCTGGCCTAACCTGTCCACCTATAGACTAGCCCTCTCCTGGCCCTTTCTCCTGTCCTGTAGAACAGGGGTAGGCAACCTCAGCCCTCCAGCAGTGGTGAAACTACAATCCCGTCATGCCTGTGGCTGTCAGTGTTTCAAGAGTCTCATGGAACTTGTAGTTCGACAACAGCTGGTGTGCCACGGTTGCCTATCCCTACTGTAGAACTTCATCCTCCGGTCCTGTTTCTGTCCTCTGGGACCCGACTCTCCTGCCCCAGCTTGTTCGTGGTTTTGCTCTCCCATCTGTCCTGTCAGCTCTACCTGTCTCATGCCCTTTTGTGTCCCAGCTGCCTGTCCATCTCCTCCATCTGTCTCCAAATCTTCAGTCTAAATGTCTTCCCAACCCATCATCTCCATCTATCACCTCCTGACACTTCCCATTCAGGCCTGCTGTCTCCTCAAAGACTTTCCAATGTTCTTGCTGTCCATCCAACTCATCTCCTCTTGGTCCCCAGTGGCCCTCGTTCCAATCCCCAAATCTTCTGTACCTCTTCCTTGTAACTGTCCTTTTTCTTGGAGGACCAATCTTTCCTATCCTTTTTTAAGCCCGCACGCCATCTGATGTCTTCCATGACCTCCAATGTTCTACACGTTCCTGTCCTTACCCCGGATATGTCCTCTGTCTCCCCGTCCCCCAAAAGCTCCTGTACCTTCTCATTTCTCACCCTCCAGCCCAAGGCCCCATTCTCAAACTCTGTGCCTCTGTCCTCCTCCACTACTTCTTCTACTTGATATCTCCTCTGTCCCCTCTAAGTGTTCATGTCCTACCGTGGTAGGAGCCCTTCTATCAACTATGTGGGTCAAGGATTCCAAACTATGTCCTCTGCTACTGTCCCAAGATTTTCTACATGATATTTCCCCGTCCTACTCTCTCCATATGTTCCTTGATTTCAATTGCCCATGTCCTTCCCCATGTGTCCCAATCTGTACCTCAAACTCTGTGCCACTGTCCCCAATTCTTCTTGATATCTTCTCTGTCCCCTCTGTTTTCCTGCCCTACCGTGGTAGGAGTTCTATCAACTGCCTCAATCCCCCATTGCCCCCAGCTCTCTCTGATCAGGGACTCCAAACTCTTGTGTCTCTGCCCCCAGCTACTGTCCCCAGTTCTTCTTGATATCTCCTCTGTCCCCTCTGTTTTCCTGTCCTACCATGGAAGCAGTCGTTCTATCAACTGCCTCAATCCCTCATTGCTCCCAGCTCTCTCTCTCTCTGTCTGTCTGTCTGTTCCAAAACCCCAAACTACATAGGCCCAGGACTCCATACTCTGTCCTCTGCTACTGTCCCCAGATCTTCTCCTTGATATTTCTCCGTCCTACCTGGATAGGTGTCCTTCTCTCTCCATGTGTTCCCTGAATTCAATTGTCCATGTCCTTCCCCCATGTGTCCATCTGTACCTCAAACTCTGTGCCTCTGTCCTCCACTACTGTACCCAATTCTTCTACTTGAATTTTCCTCTGTCCCCTCTAAGTGTCCCTGTCTTAAACCTGACTGCTTCTGTCCTATCAACTGTCCCAATCCCCGATTTGTCCCCAGCTCTGTGTTCCCCCAAATTCAAATGCTTGTGTCCTTCTCTACGGGTCACAACCTGGACCCCAAACTACATTCCTTGGTTCCCCTCTGTCCTAAGCCTGGTCCCTGTTCTTTGTACATGGAATTCCCACGTCCCTCCCGTGTCCCCGGGTCCCTCTGTTGATGTTCTGGGTATTTGAAGTCTCGGGGTGTGTATACTTCAGTGGATTCTGCTCTCTGCATCCTTCTTCATAAACGATGGGAGGGATAACGGGCGGAATACTCTTGTGTCATCCGGCATGATCCGACACGTTTTATTCTTTGCCTACAAAGCGGCTGAAATGTTCTCCAAAAGTTCCTTCCTTTTTATTTTTTGAGGGGTGCGACCATGAGCCTAGAAGTGGGGGTTCTGGCCTGCAGGGGCCTCACGCCCTGTAGCCTCCACGTTGTCACGGCCCGCCCTGTAGGAAACATTTAATTTGAGGTTGCGCTCTGCCGGGACATGGTGTTTTGTGGCTAAATTTGAAGGTTCCCTTTGAAGCGTCTGACTTTTTAACCTCGGGCCACTCTATGTTTAGCGGGGATGTGTTATGAAAAATTGGTGCCCGGCGCAGGGCTGACTACTCTTGGAATCCTTCTTCTTTTGGGGGGATAGAATGCATCCTGCCCTCCTTTTGTACCTCACCGCGGGGTGCGTTGGTGCTACACTGATCACAGGCCAGGGCCCCAGCAGGTGCAGCGGTCATGCTCCAGCACTGTCCTGAGTGATCGCCCATCTGTATGGCGCCCCTGTGGTCGGTGGTGATTGGGATGCTGTGAAGTGGGAACTCCAGCTGTGAGAGTTCTACTAGTGATGGTGAAAGGGGAGGGGGGCTGTAATGTGTCACAGCTGAGCGGTCTCTAATGGTGGGGGAGGGGGGGTCAGTAGCTGCATTAAGGGGCCCCCACCGTGTCTGGAATGTACAGTTAATGCCACTCGCTAGGTTACTACTAATAAGGCCAAAGTGTCCAAACAAAACCGTATGGGGGAGGTCTGTTGGGGTCTCGGTACAGCCTGTGGCTAGAAAAATGGAAGCCCAGCCTCTACGCCTTGGCTTTCGGCATTTGCCATTTACAGAACTAAAGAATTGTTACACTGCCGCTCCTATTTCCTCCATGGCTTGTCATGGGAACTCCATTATGGGGATCGGGGGTTTACGGGAGGCCTGTACGGAGAGATGGGGGGGGTTTACGGGAGGCCTGTACGGAGAGATGGGGGGGGTTTACGGGAGGCCTGTACGGAGAGATGGGGGGGGTTTACGGGAGGCCTGTACGGAGAGATGGGGGGGGTTTACGGGAGGCCTGTACGGAGAGATGGGGGGGGTTTACGGGAGGCCTGTACGGAGAGATGGGGGGGGTTTACGGGAGGCCTGTACGGAGAGATGGGGGGGGTTTACGGGAGGCCTGTACGGAGAGATGGGGGGGGTTTACGGGAGGCCTGTACGGAGAGATGGGGGGGGTTTACGGGAGGCCTGTACGGAGAGATGGGGGGGGTTTACGGGAGGCCTGTACGGAGAGATGGGGGGGGTTTACGGGAGGCCTGTACGGAGAGATGGGGGGGGTTTACGGGAGGCCTGTACGGAGAGATGGGGGGGGTTTACGGGAGGCCTGTACGGAGAGATGGGGGGGGTTTACGGGAGGCCTGTACGGAGAGATGGGGGGGGTTTACGGGAGGCCTGTACGGAGAGATGGGGGGGGTTTACGGGAGGCCTGTACGGAGAGATGGGGGGGGTTTACGGGAGGCCTGTACGGAGAGATGGGGGGGGTTTACGGGAGGCCTGTACGGAGAGATGGGGGGGGTTTACGGGAGGCCTGTACGGAGAGATGGGGGGGGTTTACGGGAGGCCTGTACGGAGAGATGGGGGGGGTTTACGGGAGGCCTGTACGGAGAGATGGGGGGGGTTTACGGGAGGCCTGTACGGAGAGATGGGGGGTTTATGGCTGGGTGCGTCTGTGGCTCAGTCATGAGACTTGTAGTTCTACAAGTGCCAACGTTGCCTACACCTTTTTGGTGGACTATAGAAGACGCCATCTTCCATGGCGCCAGAACTGCTGGGCCCCTTGATGGTGTACAGTAAATGGAGCAGAATGCGTTGGGGGAGGAGACTTCACCCTCCCTTAGCGGGGGAGTGTGGGAGATGTCGGTCGGTTGTAGCGTTGGGAATTGCGCCATACTAAGATTGGGCGCTGCCCTCTACGTGCCAAGCTCTGTCTGCATTGGCTTTAACGGCAGGGCGCTCGGGGACCCTTGTGGAGTCGCCCAATTTCATATACGGCAGCTGTAATTGGGTCCTTCTCTGTGCCGCACAGGGGTTTCTGTTTTTCTGGCCGCCGAGTTTGTAGCGCCGTGAACTCGCTCACGGGACGAAATCTGATTTGTATTAACATATTTGGCATTTTCTTGCGATGTTTCAGCCTCTCTGGAGTTTCTCTTTCAATCTGGTTTGGTTTCTTTGCCCTGAGCCCCCCTCCCCCCTCTCTCTCTGATCATTTCCCCCTCCGTGCGCCCCCCTCCCCCCTCTCTCTGCTCTGCCAGAACTCATTACAGGGGCCGCCGAGTCCCCTCCATACTCCACTCATTGTGTTGCAGATCGGCCACTTCCTCTTTGCCGCTGCGCGCCACACACGGGGGAGATCCGATGGGTCGGTTCTGGTTGTACTACGCGATTCGCCGGTAACAATGTTGTCCTACCAAAGAAAAAAAAAAAGTAACAATGTTACACCGTGAAAGATCTTCCGGTGAAAAGTAACAAAGTTGGCTACCATAAGGAACATTCGCCGTTGGGATACGCCGGGGGCGGGGCCAAGATGAAGCCATTTTGATTAATTGGTATCCTCTGGCCACAAAAAAAAATGGAAGGTTGAGATTGTACACACAGATTGCGAGGTGTGTGGCCCCAGCCCTTGCGTCAGCAATTTGATGTGAATGGATTGGCCTGGCAACCTTCGCACCTCAAATCAGCCGTACGGCACCGGCCCTGCCTGCCGCGCGCTTGTGGTGGAACCCCCGCACCTTCCCTGTCTGCGGTCCTGCGCTGCCTCGTCCTCTCCCACCCCATACCTCTCCTCCAGCGTTGGTGCCGGCGTTTTTGGACAATGGATCCGTTGTTTTGTTTCTCCCTGGATTGCTCACTCGGCTCATCACTCCTCACCTGCAGGGCGCGTGTTCCACAGCGTGGCGCGGTGCCATGGGGCGAGGCGACCTTCGCTACACGCCGATTAAAGGGCCACTGAAGGCGGATGAAGCGCTGCGTTGTGTAAAGGAGCCTCCTGGAACATCCATGGCCAGATGTGTGGGTGCGCGTCAGGCGTGTGTCTGGGGTGAAAGTATGTCAAAGAGAATGAGGGGAAGTATATTCCGGGGCACAGCTCACTTCCTGTCTAGGATTCCCAGGGGAGAACATTGCCCGTTGTCACCCGTAGCTTCTTCTGGCCGCACATGATGAACTTCATCCATCATTCACTTCCTCGCGCTCTCTCGTTCTTGGCGCCCTTTCTAGTTCTCTGATGATCTTTCTCATGCGCTCTCTGGTGCGCACAGTTTTGTTTTCTGGCGCATGTGCTCTCTGGCACATGTGCAGTCCTCGCACTCTGGCACGCTTCCTCGTGCTCTCTCTTTGGCACTTGATTTTTTGCGTGCGCTCAATCTTGGGCACACTCTCTCTGGTGCTCTCTCTCGCTACAAGATGTGCTCGCTCTGACGTGCTTTCTCTCACCTTTGCTCTCTTGTGCACGCTCCCTTGCGCACTCTCGGACGCTATCTCTGGTGCTCTCTCGCTATAAGGTGTGCTCGCTCTGACATACTTTCTCACCCTTGCTCTCTGGTACAACCGCCCTTGCTCACTCTCTGGCGCGCTTGCTCTCTCGCTTTCTGGCCCGAGCTCGCTCTCTGGCGCGCGCTTACTCTCCGGCTCGCTCTCGCATGTGCTTACTCTTGGACGCATGTGCGCTCACTCTTTCGGGTGCTCGCTCTTAGGTGAGCTCTCTCTGGCTATTAGGTTTGCCCGCTCTCTGATGCGCGCTCTCTGGCCCTCACCAGTCAGATTGGTCAGTGATTGCATTGTGTGCGTCCATTCTCGGACTACAGATTTTGGATAACTGTGCGTTGGGGCGATGGCTGGTTGTGCGTCGGGGTGATGGCTGGATGTGCGTCGGGGTGATGGCTGGATGTGCGTCGGGGTGATGGCTGGATGTGCGTCGGGGCGATGGCTGGTTGTGCGTCGGGGCGATGGCTGGTTGTGCGTCGGGGCGATGGCTGTGCGTTGGGGGTGAAGGCTGGATGTGCGTTGGGTGATGGTTGGGCGTGCTCTGGTCACCCATCACCGCTGCATGTTTCGGGATTGGCGTATAAAGGGAGCTTGTTGAATTCTGCTGCTTCAGCAACTCTTGGGGTGATTCCGCTCCATGCCCCCATCCCCCCCGGCTTGTCATTTTCGGCGTCCCGGGATTAAGAAGAGGCGAGTTATTTGTTTAACATCTTCTTCTGCCCAGAAATTGTTTGAACACCAGAGAGAGACGAGACAAAGCGTGTCAGTGTGTGTGTGGACATGTTGTGCGTTCGTCACGCCGAGGTTATATAGAGATGCCGACTGTTGGTTCACTGCCTACAACGCGGCCCATTGTGTGTGTGTAATAATGGGGGGGGGGCTCTGTTTTGCTTTGTTTTATGGAAAAAAATAAACATTTTCTTCCTCCTCGCTGACCTCTCGCACATTCCTCTTTGGCACATCGACTCATTTGTACAAATATTTACTCTCCTGGCCGTACAGCCCTGAGAACACACCGTGTGCGGGCGGAGCGCCTCCCTCCGGACTGCCGCCGCGCACGCCCCGAGACACCACATGACGAGCGAGCGCAACTCTTACTTTATGTTTTGGGTGAATGGTTGGTGTCCCATTGGGGGAGATTTCCCTTTACTTCCTGTCTTGGAGACACAACAAGAAGTGAGAGGAAATCTCTTCACAGTTAAAGTCTCACACACGCAAATGTTCTTCTTTGTCTCTTCGCTTTGTCATGGTGTTCACTAACCGTCTCTTCTCCCGGCAGGTTCCTGAAGGACTACACGGTGCAGGTTGAGATCAACGACTACCTGGACGTCTACTGCCCGCACTATGACAGCCGAGTCCCCGAGGAGCACACGGAGAGCTTTGTCCTCTACATGGTGGACCGCGACGCCTACGATGGCTGCTACCAGGCGCCCCGCGCCAACAAGCGCTGGGAGTGTAACCGCCCCCACGCACCCATGGGGCCGATCAAATTCTCTGAGAAGATCCAGAAGTTCACCCCGTTCTCGCTGGGCTACGAGTTCCAAGCTGGGAAGGACTATTATTATATTTGTAAGTAGTCACTGCCCCTCCCCTTACTATACTCCGCCCCTGTATGTGGTCACTGCCCCTCCCATTACTAGAATCCACTTCTGTATGTGGTCACTGCCCCTCCCCTTACCAGACTCCACTTCTGTATGTGGTCACTGCCCCATCCCCCTAACCAGATTTTGCCACCGTATGTGGTCACTGCCCCCTCCCCTTACCAGACTCTACATCCTGTATGTGGTCAGGCCCCTCCCCTTCCAGACTCTACATCCTGTATGTGGTCAGGCCCCTCCCCTTCCAGACTCTACATCCTGTATGTGGTCAGGCCCCTCCCCTTCCAGACTCTACATCCTGTATGTGGTCACTGCCTCCTCACCTTCCAGACTCTACGTCTGTATGTGGTCACTGCCCCCTCCCCTTACCAGACTTCTCCTCCTTTTATGTATATGGTCACTGCTCCTCTTTCCAGACTCCTAAGTGTCACTGCCCCTCCTATTATAGCTGTTTGGGGTCACCGCCCCTCCTTTTATTATATCTGTGGTTACTGCCCCTCCCCTTTCTGGACTCCTCCTCTGAATGTGGCTACTGCCCCTCCTTCTGTTTTGTGGTCACTGCCCATCCCCATTCCCGGCTCCTCCTCTGTATGTGGTCACTACCCCTCGCCTCCCTTCAAAGACTCCTAATTATATCTAAGTGGTCACTGCCCCTTCCCAGACTTCTCCTCTTGGCTATAAAGAACATATGTCTTCTGAAAATTCTTAAAGGTGAACTCCACCCCAAACTTTTATTTTAGATTTTTCATGTCACATCCTAGGCTGGTGTCCTTCATCTCTCCCCCACCAAAATCTCCAGCTCCACCTGACTGCCACAGCCATAACAAATGATGGTGTCACCCTCCCCAATGGAGTCTACATGAGCACCCCTTCGTGTTTTTTTTTTGGGGGGGAGGGGACCCCGGTTTTGCAGATGCTTCCTTTGTCTCGGTGCCTAGAGGTTAACCCCCCCTCTGTGCCGTGACCCCCTAGAGGTCACCATTCCACAGGAGGACTGCAAATAGCTTTTCCACCAGTTCCAGAATTGTACTGCGCCTCAGCCACTGTCGTTGCCATTGTGGTGGATCTGCAGCGGATTACAGAATCCTAATCTGCTCTAATCATCTTAACCCTTCGGGGGGGCGGGGGGGGGGCAGGTTCCCAGGGGAGGCATTGGGGGCACTGGAGATGGTCACATGGCACTCGCTGATCATGGACATTGGTGGTGTAGGAGGCTGTGGAGATGCCACCGGTTGGCTTCTGCTGGCCAGGCTGTGTTGCTGCCCAGTGGTAATTCGATATCCTGTTGGAGGCTGAATCTGTATTATGCTGTGATGGAAGTCGGGGGATGGCCAGGATGAGTGCCAGCTCTTGTGTCCAGACCACTTCTTAAAGGGCCAGCATTGGAATGACTTGCAGGTGGCCCGTCAGAGCATGATCGGTGTAAGAGATTAACTCGTTACATAAAGGGAAAGCTGGGACTTGTAGTTTGTGTGTACACGGAGACTTGCTGGGAGTTGTAGTTCCCTAGTTTCAGGCTGCAGAGACTCGCAGTCCCTCAATGCTTGGTGTTGTAGTTCTTCAGCCAGGTGACCCATCCTGGGGCTTTCCTTTCCTCACCTGCCTGACTGTTAAGATGTGTGGAGAGGCTGGGAGTTGTAGTTTTATAACACTGGGTGCATGCTGAGGCTTGTGGTTCCTCATACGTTGTGGCATGCTGGCAGCTACAGTCCCTCAGCACACAGGGATGTGCTGGGAGTTGTAGATCTTCAGGCAGTGGACTAATGTTGCGGCTTTCCATTCTTTCCCCCCAGGACTGGCCTTGTAGGTGCACTTTGTGAGTTGTAGTTCTCCAGTCGCTGGGCGCATGCTGAGAGTTGTGGTTCTGCGGTCACCAGTGCCAGAGTCCTCATTAGAAGAGAATGTAGAATGTCCTGAGCTGGCTGCAGAGTTGACACTCTAATATCTGCAGTCTGCCCCCCTTGGTCTGTATTCCTTGGCTGCAGATCTGACACTCTAATATCTGTGGTCTGCCCCCTATGCTCTTCAGTCCTTGGCAGCAGAACTGACAGTCCAATATTTGCAGTCTGCCCCCCACCACGGTCTATAGTCCTTGGTTGAAGAGCTGACGTTCTAATATCTGCCATCTCCTCCCAGATTCTGTAGCTGCAGGGCTGACACTCTAATATTTGCAGTCTGATCCCTCCCCCCTAATCTGTAGACTTTGGCTGTAGAGCTGACACTCTAATATCTCCTCTCTGCCCCCTCTGGTCTGTAGTCCATGGTGGTCTCCGCTGACGGCTCTCTCTCTCGGATGGTCTTGGCTGAGCGTGGCCGTCATGGCATGGCTGTGATGGCGGTGACCCCTGTGGGGGCGGAGCTCTCAGGAGTCTAGCAGACCTCCCTCAGCGCTAATTTAGAAGTTTTGCCGTCAGACAGTCGTCAGACAACAAACAAAATCTGATGGTCCGCTGACTCTGTGAATTCCTCGCTGCTCCATGAAAACCGCCTTTGTGGCTTCTGGGCCGATCCCGCGTCCCGAAATCTGATTTCTGTGCCAATCAAACCTTTTGGCGGAGGCCGCGTCCAACTTTTCCGTGCGCACTTTTTTGGAATATTCGCCGTTAAGTACGCCGTCCTGAGATGTATGAGGGCACGTCTTCTACACATGGCATATCTGGGGGTCACCGTACTCGGCAGACCGCCGTCTCCGGAAATTTCAATCCCCGCGTGCGCTCGCGTCATAAAAAGTACGCTTTTTTTCCCCTTTTCTCTGGAACGCTCTATCTGCGGTTTCCTGATCTTTCTGTACTGAACTATTGCGCACATTTGGCTCCGCTGTAGCGTTTTTGTTACCACGGCGGTCAGTAAGAGCTGGTAGCGGTGAATGATGCCGATATTTTCTGCACACGGATACTTATCTGAAATCTACATTTCGGAGTCACCTGACGCGGTTTCGTTTTATTGCGCGGCTTTTTGTACGTGCGCGTTTTAAGTTTACGAATCGGTTATTCATAGAGGCTTTTAGAAATCGTCGCCAGTCTGCCATGCTTGCGTTTGCAGAAATTGCAACACTTCTCACCGCGGGGAGGGGGTTGGTACGGTGGGCACAGCGTCGATCGTGGGTTTCTTTTTTTCCAGTTGCCTGATTGGTTGTTTCCCTGGTCGGGGGTGTTCCACAGACGCGGGATCGCCGCCCTTTCCTGATGGAAGTGTTTGGCGCTGGAACGAAGAAAAAATAAATATTATAATTTAAATTTAATAAAATTGCTTTTTATTTAAAAAAAATAAAAACACATGAAAACGTTTTTTTAACCCCTCCAGCGCTGTTGCTCTTTGCGGGCAATGCGGCGTTTTTAGCGCCCTTGCCGCCGTTGCCCCGGCCTCTAATGACTTTCTCATGTGCGCCGCCGTGCCTCATTAACTCCCGACTTGCCGCACCGCAGCCCCTCCCCTTCCAGGTGTTTCCTGTCGGCTTTGCTGGTTTAATGTCTCCAACACGTTGCCCTGATCCCAGGACGCACGCCGGCAGGAAGTTTTTGTTTTTTTCTTTCCTCCGCGGCCCCTTTTAAAGATGGCGCCTGGTTTTGTCCGTAGTGGTGGTCCCATCATGCAGGGTGCAGGATATGCGTCGGGGGCGGGTACAGAAATTGGCGGCGTACATTTACAGGCACGCAGGTTGAAGGTCCGTGTGAAATCCTCATGGTGGAATCTCGCGTTGACCTGCGTCGGGGTAAAAAAAAGGCCCCGCCCCCTGGACATTCCCAGGACATTTGTGCGTTCCCAGGAGCCGTCTCTCCTCCCTCCCCTGGCATCTCGTTACAGCTCCGACGCTTCAACCGCCGCTCTTGCGCGTCGGCGCTCCAATAGACGGCGGCTGACACCCCCCCCCTTTGATCGCCTCATGATGAAGTCTTGACAACTCCGCCAAGACTTGGAATGAACCTCGGTGACCTCCCGCCAACGTCTTGGGTCCGTCGCCGTTATCTGCAATCAATCGATTGTGAAACCACCGCCAGTTGATTACGGCATGCGGGGGAGGGGAGAAGGTGTTGTCACCCACCGGATTAGAAACTTAGACTTTTCTGAGCAGGCTTTTGCTGTTCCATATTTCTCTGAAGAGCTGTAAAGCGCAGTTACTATGTAATACTAGAAACCAGAGGCTGCGTATTCATTATACAGGACTTTTCAGCTTTTGAGTGACATGCGGGATTGTTGGGGGCCAATGAGCGGCGAGGAGAGAGGAGTGTGGCCCCCATTCTCCGCATTCCAGCCCTCGTCTTTTCGGCGAGGTGCGGGCTGGTCCGACCGGTTTTAGAGATTACACCTGAATGGGGAAAGTGGCGAGGCGGTTTGCGTCAGTCGAGCGGGGCGGCCCCCCCGAGGGGGGATGGTTGGGTTACATGAAAAGGTCACTGAGAGAAATCCAAAATCATGACGTGTCCTCAGGGGACCCGAATCCCTCCCGAGAGCCGGTCAGACCAGATCCCGTCCCCGAGACGGCTCCGAGTCCAGGCGTGACCGCCGTGTGTGCGTGTGATACCTGACATGGTCACTGACTGACATACCCGTCTGTGCCCAAACCCCCCCTGCCCTTCGCTGTACCCATACAGCTTATACCCCCTGTCCCCTATTGGCGTACCCCTAAAAGATCTGCCCATTTGTTTAACAACTATCCCCTCTGTTGTACCCCAATAACTCGTATTCCCCATTCCCCTTCCTTGTACCCCAATCCCCTTTCTTCCCATGTATTGTACCAAATGCCCCCCTCTGTCCCTCTATTGTACCCCAATCCCCCCTCTGTCACTAAAAGATCTGCCCATTTGTTTAACAACTATCCCCTCTGTTGTACCCCAATAACTCGTATTCCCCATTCCCCTTCCTTGTACCCCAATCCCCTTTCTTCCCATGTATTGTACCAAATGCCCCCCTCTGTCCCTCTATTGTACCCCAATCCCCCCTCTGTCCCGCTATTGTACCCCAATCCCCCTCTGTCCCTCTATTATACCCCAATCCCCCCTCTGTCCCTCTATTGTCCCCCAATCCCCCCTCTGTCCCTCTATTATACCCCAATCCCCTCTCTGTCCCTCTATTATACCCCAATCCCC
>NW_017307215.1:153168-154400 GCF_000935625.1 Nanorana parkeri
TCCCTCTATTATCCCCCAACCCCCCCTCTGTCTCTCTATTATACCCCAATCCCCCCTCTGTCCCTCTGTTATACCCCAATCCCCCTTCTGTCCCTCCTATTATACCCCAATCCCCCCTCTGTCCCTCCTATTATACCCCAATCAGAACAAATTACTGTGACCGGGTCCTGGAGTAATTGTTACCGCACCTCTGGTATATCGATAAAAAAATGTGTAGAAGATCTGGGTTCCAGGTGACAAATCCAAAGAATGACGACCATCATCAATCATCAATCATCAATCATCAATCATCATCATCAATCATCAATCATCATCATCAATCATCAATCCTCAATCATCACATCTTTATTTGCATAAAGAGTTAAAAAGTAATAAAAATATAATATACGCGTCAGCCTACATTCTCAAAATCCATGATACCTCCAAAAACTACCCCAGAGAGTGACAGTAATGAGGCGTAACCTACAATAAAATACATAATACACGTAGAGAGTTCTCTGAATCATATATAGCACACAACTGCCTCATTCTTGAATGATACCGGGGTAGTTGTGTCTCCAACGCGTTTCACGTTCTAAGCGCTTCCTCAGGGAATGGAGGCAATCGATTCGGAAAGTAATCTGCGTGTGTCCGACCGGACCATTGAGACCGGACCCAGGGTCCTTTTTCTGGCACTCTCTGGACCCTGGGTCCGGTCTCATTGGTCCGGTCGGACACACGCAGATTACTTCCGAATCGATTCCCTCGGTTTCCTGAGGAAGTGCTTAGAACGCGAAACACGTTGAGAACACAACTACCCCGTATCATTTTTGACTTTTTTTTAACTCTTTGTGCCAATAAAGATGTTTTTATATTATTAATGATGATGTCATTCTTTTGGATTTGTTACCTGGAACCTTTTTTATAAGCCCCAGAGCTTCTTCACATTTTTTTTTCTATTGTACCCCAATCATCCCCTCTGTCTATTGTACCCCAATCCTCTCCTTGTCCCCCTGTTGTACCCCAGTCACCTTGATCTCCTCCTCTCTTCCTTTTAATATAAGAGCTGTGGACTGTCATGATTTGTAGAAATCAGAAATGGGGAGCAGTGTTGTCCTCAGACCTCCCCCTGCTTATATGAATCGCCCCCCAATAGAGATTTGTTTGCATGTTCTGTCTCCTCCTCTCCGGCCGCCATCTTGGATTTCACTAATGGCTCTGTTCTGTTTCCTCCCGCAGCCATCCCGTATCCG
>NW_017307215.1:154436-156185 GCF_000935625.1 Nanorana parkeri
CCTCCTCCAAACACAAAACCCCACATTTGTGAGCCTCCTCGGAACAATCTCAGCCTCTGCGGGAACACAACTCTCCACCTCCCCCCCCCTTTGAGAATCTACTCCCCCAGACTCCCACTCATGCCTGTCTGTATTTCCCCAGCTGTGCGGCCGCTGACGGAGGTCCCGAAGTCTCAGCCCAGAGGAGGCTCCCCTGGCGGGGGAGGGAGGCTGCCCTCTCAAGGAGGTGAGTGACTACATGGCCATCAACCACCACCATCATCACCACCTAAACTTTCTACGGAGTCTTCGGGCCTCCAACTGCCAGGCACTTGTGCAAAATGTCTCCCCCGCCCCCATGTTGGCCACGCCTCCTTCTCCCTCCCACAAGCAACAGGGTCATTGCTCCTGTACTGTCAGTCAGAATGATGGAAGTACACGGCAGCTTCCAGCGGAGGCTTTTCTCACTGGTTTAATGCTTGATTCCACTTAAAGGGAACTCTAGGTTGTTGTTTTCGGTTACAAAGTTTCTTATTTTTGGATTTTCTTTTTAATCTACTTTTTTCTTCTTTTTAGCAGACCGAAGCTCCTCCTTCCAGGTCCACGTCTCTCCGCTCCTCGTCACGCTGTGCCTCTTCCTCCTCGTCTGCTTCTGACGCGCGCTGCCTGAGAACGGACTGTTCGGAGCCGCCACGTCTGCCCCCTCCTTCTAACACAGGAGCCGGAATCAGACCCCCCACCTCCCCGCTTTGGAATTATCGTGCCATTTTCAGAATTCGACGTTCCGCGGAGGGCGGAGACTGGCGCTGCGTGCGGACTTCAGCCGGCCGGATCAGTTGCACAATTTTTTTTTAAAGGACTCCGGACCCCCAAACCCGAAATATCTATTTTTATACAAAAACTGACGAGTTTAGGAATTCAGCACTTTACGGCGAGGAGCAAAATGTCGCGTTATGGAGATTTTTTTTTTGTTTTTCCTTTTTGTGCCTTGTTGGACTTTCTGCCGCGATGAACAATTATTGCCCCCCAACTCCCCCTTCCCAGGGCGGATGATCTGCCCCAGCGGTTGGGATGAGACTCTGGCTCCGCCTTTATTCCGCGTACGGTGCAGGTAGGTGTGAACCAGAGCGAGTCCTCCGCCCTGTACATAGTGGCTGTCCATGGCAGATGTGCCCGGTCACATGACCTCCTCCCGAGGCATTGGTCATGTGATCTCAGTGTGTCTGTCTCTTCTCTTGCAGTTTGTGGAGCCCTCAGTAGCGGCGCGCCGGGGAGGGGGCGATTGCCGACGTGCCATGCCAAGAGGTTATTTTTCACTTTCCTGACCAAAGACGCGGAGCGGCGCTATCCGCACGCGGAGTTATCGATCTGTGGATGGACGGAGGCGTCGGCCAACTTGGGGTAACCCGTGATTGCGCACAACAATCGGATCCGATCACCGCCAGCTTCATGGATCTTTTGGGTTTTTAAAAAAAACTTTTGTGTCTGATGGACAGGCGATGGATTTCTAGAACTTTCCAACCCCTCCCCCTCCCCTTTGTCGGGCTCCGCCCCCGCGGGGCGATATGTTCTCTGGAGAACAGGATGTGTCTTCCGTGAAGATGACGTGTTGCAGTATTTGGCCCGTTTACAGATATTTTTTGTATAGATTTATGCGGAGAATATTTTTTTTTTCTTTTGTTAGAAACTGAGCCAAAAATAAAATATTGTGAACACACGACTCCCCCCGCGCTGTGCCTGGAGCATCCCCCAACACGGCAGGGTTATTAT
>NW_017307215.1:157536-158012 GCF_000935625.1 Nanorana parkeri
CAATTGTCATAGTTGGGCTGCGATGTGCTGCAAGTGTTTAGTTTCCTTGTGGCCAACAGTAGGAAGGGGTCCTTCTGCATGAGGTGCAATGTGCTGCAGGTAAGTACATTTGGCGTACATGAGGTGCAGTGTGCTGGAGGATCACTATGATTCTTGGGGGTGCAGAGTTATCGTCCCCCGAGGTGTGTGTACCGTTCCTGTGTTTCAGAGTCGTCTCTGCGCGGCCCGTGCCGGATGTTCAGCAAAGGTGAATCTGTGTCCTTAAAACGCACCCTGTGTGTTTATATATATATATATATATATGCTCTTTAGTCGCGATGCGCAGTCTGTGGACGCGCAGACCCCCTCTGGCGGTTATGGATGCACGCCCCCCTCTGGCGTTTTATGGACGCACGGTCCCCCTGGCGGCGGCGCTCCGCTGGGAATCTTCTAATCTCTTCCGTCTCTGAACTCCAGAAATCCCTCCTAATCCCGTC
>NW_017307215.1:158662-163393 GCF_000935625.1 Nanorana parkeri
GCTGACTCATTGACTCAGCAGCGGCAATGGAGAAGAACGCAGCGCTGCACAGATCACGGTGATCTGAACAGCGGTGCGTTCGAACCCATAGCGACCCAGGCCACTGTGTGTTTATATATATATATATATATATGCTCTTTAGTCGCGATGCGCAGTCTGTGGACGCGCAGACCCCCTCTGGCGGTTATGGATGCACGCCCCCCTCTGGCGTTTTATGGACGCACGGTCCCCCTGGCGGCGGCGCTCCGCTGGGAATCTTCTAATCTCTTCCGTCTCTGAACTCCAGAAATCCCTCCTAATCCCGACGCGGCTTTTTAAAGGGCAGCTCGTATCGTATTTCAAAGCGCGTCGCTGCGAGCCGCGGCCGTCCCGGGGGGGTTGTCGCCCTCTAATTGGCTGCCGGGGATTTAACAGGTGAAAGCGGATCGGCTGTCCGGGAAATCATTGCAGCGATGGCGCTAATTGGAGATCATGTGACCGGCGGCGTGCAGCGCCAGGGAGGCCAACTAGGGTGGGGCCATTGTCCAGCATTAGTGGATAGATGGGGGGAGGGGGTCCAGAAGCAGATGTACTACATGACCCAGCAGGCCCGCATGGAGCCCGAGAACTGACCATCAAATTCAACACGAGTCGCACTGGCTATAAAACAAGCGACGTGCAAGTTGTCCCTGAAAACTGCTGCCAAATCCTCCCTTGATCCGTGCCTGCCGCCGCGGGGTCCCGCCTCCTTCTTACCGGTCTGCCTTGCATGGGAAGCGGCCTCCAGCTGTGCTTTAACTACAAATCCCATCATGCCTCGGTTTCTGGGAGTCATGCCTGTAACTGTCAGTGTTGCTATGCCTCATGGGACTTGTAGTTCCTCCACGGCCGGAGTTGCCCGGCTTTGATCTAAACTGTCAGTGAAATGGGTGCCTTTCACCAGTTTCAAGAGGCAACTTATCTGGAGCCCGAGTTGTGCGTCCAGGGCGGTTTTTACCTGGGAGCTGGCATGTCCTCACCCCTGATGTGCGTTCTGTGTGTCCTGCGCTGTCATTGGCTCAGAGCCCGGTGCGGACGTGCCGGGAGTCAGGAATTCTCAGGTGAAGTTAATCATTAGAGAGAAACGACTGATAACCCCCCTGAGGTGACTACAGGCCAAGCGCCCCACCCTGCCCTCTGTGTGTATTGTAACTACAGGTGGACCGCCCCACCCTGTGTGTATTATAGACCTATGGGTCCTATATAGCACATATATAATGCAGGCCCCTCCCCTGGCGCTACTAGTGTCGCTCATCGACCTCCACATTAGACGCGGCGCGCTGCGTTCCTCATGAACGCTACCAGGTCCATCAGCACTTTAAGTTTGGTCACCCTGTGGTGGGGGAGGAGAGGAGGGAGGTGAGACCCATAATCCCCCCGCTGGAATTTGCATATGAAATAACCTCCCTGATCCCTAATCCCTATTATACTCCTGAATACAGAGGTCGGCTCATCCCCCATTACCTACATTAACCCCCCCGCACACCCCTTTTATCCCTCCTAACCTTTCTGCCCCCTCACATTCACTGTTTTGTAAATATGCCCCTTTGGTCGGACACTTACAATAGCAATCCCCGTGGAGGTACTCTCAGCACTGTGACTTTGAGGATGGCAGGATGCAGTAGCGCAGCTTGGCCAGAGGCGGGAGTAAAGAGCCATTGTAGTCTGTAGAGTGCCATTTAGCAATGTTATAGCGCCATCTGGTGGCCAGCAGAGGAATATCACGGTTATACCGCCATCTGGTGGCCGGCAGAGGAATATCACGGTTATAGCACCATCTGGTGGTCGCCAGAGGAATATCACGGTTACATAGTATTTGAGGTTGAATAAAGACATAAGTCCATCAAGTCCAACCTAGTGCGTGCGTGTGTGTGTGTAGGTCCATGAGTGTTCTCATTCTTAAGAGTACCTGTACCCTTGTACATTACGGTCTCTCAAGAAGTCGTCCAAAAGCTTCTTGAATGATTCCAGACTAATTGCGGAAATCACTGCTTGAGGCAGCGAGTTCCAGACCCTAACCGCGCAAACTGAGAAGAACCCCCTTCGCCCCTTGTGTTTGAATTTTTTTTCTACCAGTTTTAGGTGGTGGCCTCTAGTCTTTGTTACGCAATTAATCTCAAAGAGTTTGTTGCTAATGTTGCTATGACTATGGAACATTTTATACATGAAAATCATGTCCCCCCTTAATCTCCTTTCTTCCAACGTAAACATGTTTAAATTTAGTAGCCTTGTCTCATAGTTCTGGTCCTCCATCCCCTTGATGAGTTTGGTCGCCCGAGGATTTTAGGACTTTCTCCAGTTCAAGGACATCCTTTCTGTGTACCGGTGCACAAAACTGCACCGCATACTCCAGTTGAGGCCGAACCATTGATGTGTAAAGTGGCATAATTATAGACCTATGCCGGCAAAACATTCCCTTCTTGGTGCAGGACAGGATTCTACTAGCTTTGCTTACAGCAACCTGGCACTGTAATCTATTATTCAGTTTATGTAACATGTACGGTTATAGTACCATCTGGTGGCCGCCAGAAGAATATCAGGTTTATAGCACCATCTGGTGGCCAGCAGAGGAATATCACAGTTATAGCACCATCTGGTGGCCAGCAGAGGAATATCACGGTTATAGCACCATCTGGTGGGCAGCAGAGGAATATCACTGTTATAGCACCATCTGGTGGCCGCCAGAGGAATAACACCACATTTATTGATCACAGACTTTCACCAATCATATCCAGGAGAACTTTCCATGAAACATTTTATATATAATGTGTATGTGATGCACCAATACCATTTTTTCCAGACCGAGTACCAATTTACTTTTCCTCAAATACAGTCACCAATGACTTTTATTTTTAAGTGTCACATGACAGTTTTTCTAAAGCAATGCAGACTAATGATATTAGGACAGCAGTAGAGCACCAGGGCCTGGTCACAGTTGCAACCCTGGTAGTTCTGTCCCTGACTCCGAGCTGTAGAGGGACTACAAATCCCAGCAATGCATGATACAGCAATGCAGAATACCACCAGCTAGAGAGGACTAATAATACCAGCAATGCAGAATAATGTGAAGCTGCATACTCTGCTGCTCACCAGGGCTGCGCTGCCTCTCAGGAGGTCTGACCAGGTCTGTAACGGGGTCTTAGAATGCTGTGCGGGGTTGGACCAGGGCTATGCGCGGTCCCAGGAAGGATGTACAGCGTCTGACCAGGGCTGGAATTCCTTCCACCTCAAGGAACTGGCTGCATACTCTCACCACATGATGCCGGGCATCGTTGTGCCCCATGGAGGAACCCAGGAGCCACTGCACCAGCGTAGGGTCTGACAATGGGTCCAAGGATTTCATCCCGATACCTAATGGCAGTCAGGGTGCCATTGTCTAGCCTGTAGAGGTCTGTGCGTCCCCCCATGGATATGCCTCCCCAGACCATCACTGACCCACCACCAAACCGGTCATGCTGAACGATGTTACCGGAGGCATAACGTTCACCGCGGCTTCTCCAGACCCTTTCACGTCTGTCATGTGCTCACGGTGAACCTGCTCTCGCCTGGGAAGCGCACAGGGGCGCCTGTGGTGGACCTGCCAATTCTGGTGTTCAATGTCAATCAACCTCCACGGTGCCGGGCAATGAGCACGGGGCCCACTAGAGGATGTCGGGCCCTCAGGCCACCCTCACGAAGTCTGTTCCTGATTGTTTGGTCAGACACATTCACACCAGTGGCCTGCTGGAGGTCTCGTTGTAGGGCTCCGGCCGTGCACAACGGAGCAGATACTGATCTTGCTGATTGGTTAAGGACCTTCTACAGCCCTGTCCAGCCCTCCAAGAGTAACTGCCTGTGTCCTGGAATCTCCTCCATGCTCCTGAGACTGTGCTGGGAGACACAGCAAACCTTCTTCCAATGGCACGTATTGATGTGCCATCCTGGAGGAGATGGCATGCCTCTGCAACCTCCCTCTATAGGGTCCAGGTATCGCCTCCTGCTACCAGTAGTGACACTGACTCTAGCCAAATACAACACTAGTGAGAAACAGTCAGAAACAAATGTCAGTGGCCTCCACCTGTAAGGCTAGGTTCACACCAGATGCAGTGCGTTCTGGCCGGAACGCACTGCATCGTATTGCGGGCGGCTCACTTTTTTGTGGGGTGGGAGGGGGCATGACGGGCCATTGAAGTGAAGCCACGCCCTCTGGCCTCAATGCGATCGGCCACACGGGATCGCAAGGCACACTGTGCCTGCGGTCTGGTCCGGTGCGATCAAAATAGTGCTTGCATATATAACTTGATTAATCGTTAATTTTTTTGATCGATTACAATTCTTTTGATCGGTACTCACCTCTCCGCTAACGAAGGGAAGGGGGGAGGAGTCCGGTGACGCCGATGTCCGTGACGGCCTACGAAGGCAAGGGGGAGGAGTCCGGTGACGCCGATGTCCGTGACGGCTAACAAAGGGAAGGTGGAGGAGTCAGGTGACGTCGATGTCCGTGACATCTCCGTGCCCCCTATCTGGCTCCATTGTTTGTTTTGTCATCCTCTACATTAGCGGTTCCCAACCAGGGCTACCTGGCAGCATATCTAGGGGCACTTGAGAATAGCTACAGCTCGCGTTATACTGAGACGCCGCAGCTGAAGCGGATCCCGACAATTATGTCTGGATCCGCCCAGCTGCGTCACTGACATCTGGCTCTGCCTATCTAGAGGCAGAGCCAGCTGTACC
>NW_017307215.1:164553-165173 GCF_000935625.1 Nanorana parkeri
GGGGAGGAGTGTGACGCCGATGTCCGTGACGGCCTACGAAGGCAAGGGGGAGGAGTCCGGTGACGCCGATGTCCGTGACGGCTAACAAAGGGAAGGTGGAGGAGTCAGGTGACGTCGATGTCCGTGACATCTCCGTGCCCCCTATCTGGCTCCATTGTTTGTTTTGTCATCCTCTACATTAGCGGTTCCCAACCAGGGCTACCTGGCAGCATATCTAGGGGCACTTGAGAATAGCTACAGCTCGCGTTATACTGAGACGCCGCAGCTGAAGCGGATCCCGACAATTATGTCTGGATCCGCCCAGCTGCGTCACTGACATCTGGCTCTGCCTATCTAGAGGCAGAGCCAGCTGTACCCGCCCCGTCCGTTCCGCCAGTCAGCGCTGGCAGATCGGAGCGGGGAGGGGGACATAGAACTATGAGGTGAGTGAAAAACACTCACCTCATACTTCTCCTTTAAGCAGACTAAGGGCCCGCCCCCTGCTTCAATTCAATGGCTGCGTTCCCTGCGCTAATGGCGGCCGGCGAGTCTGAGGGAGGCGCATCAGAGCGACCATTAACCTTCAGCTAAAATCTGGCATTTTGCTGTATTCCGATCCGCTCCCCCCCCCCCCACGCCCC
>NW_017307215.1:166130-166333 GCF_000935625.1 Nanorana parkeri
AACCCCCGTGGCAGCCAATTGCAGCGTGGCGACACAACGCCGCGATGGCGTCCTGCAGCGAACACAGGGAAATATCTATTTGAATTGTCCTCTGGGGGATGAGCCATTTTTATGCCCAGCCGAAAATGACAATTTTCACATTCACCAAAATCATTTTTCCCTGCAGATTTCACAATTTTTTTTAAATTTTAAATGCCCCAAAG
>NW_017307215.1:166442-166689 GCF_000935625.1 Nanorana parkeri
TCTGTTAGCATGGTGTCTGATTTGTTAATTGTAAAGCCATTTCTTACACAGACACCATGCTAACAGAAAAAAAATAAAATAAAAAGACAAAAAAATAAAAATGATTTCACCTTTTTTTATTTAACTTTATATTTTGTTTTGCTTTGGGGCATTTAAAATGAAAAAAAAAGCAAAAAAAATCCACTCTGTGTCAGACCACTGTATATATAAAATACATTTAAAAAAAATAGAAAATAATATATGAATA
>NW_017307215.1:168515-169102 GCF_000935625.1 Nanorana parkeri
GGTTCTTCCCCTCTGTGTAGGTGGCTTCGGTTGGTGTAATTGATGGTGAATGGCGGCGCGGTTTCTCCTTGTTATATTGATCGGCCATTATTCCTAATTCATCACATCCAGTCACCGGCGACAGGAGGCCGTGTAATGTCTTTGTTCTTCCAGGCGGGCGAAAAAACGCGGCCGGCGGCTGACAGCACAGCGGAAGCTCCGCGGCTACACTGGTCACAGGTACACAGAGGCAGCGGGGAGCCAACTGGCACCACTCCACCGAAAGAACTCTTCATCAATATCTTCCGTCTCCTGAAATCTTCCCGTCATCCCCTCCGCACACCAGCTGAAATCTCAATGCAGGCTGCACTCTGGCCCGGATGACACCCCGAAGAGGACCTGTCCTGTTCAGCATTTCACACAACGATCGTCGAGAAGAACTGCCCCATGTGGTCACTGCAAGGAGCGCCCTTCTCCCGCGGTGTCCCTGTCCTCTGCTCCTCGCAGTGACGGTTTGGCCGCCATTACAAGATGGCACCCAATGTTTTATTCTTCTCGCTGTTCTAAAATGTTCTGTGATGAGACACTTTTTGCGCCACTGTCAAACT
>NW_017307215.1:169375-169771 GCF_000935625.1 Nanorana parkeri
CGGGGAGCCAACTGGCACCACTCCACCGAAAGAACTCTTCATCAATATCTTCCGTCTCCTGAAATCTTCCCGTCATCCCCTCCGCACACCAGCTGAAATCTCAATGCAGGCTGCACTCTGGCCCGGATGACACCCCGAAGAGGACCTGTCCTGTTCAGCATTTCACACAACGATCGTCGAGAAGAACTGCCCCATGTGGTCACTGCAAGGAGCGCCCTTCTCCCGCGGTGTCCCTGTCCTCTGCTCCTCGCAGTGACGGTTTGGCCGCCATTACAAGATGGCACCCAATGTTTTATTCTTCTCGCTGTTCTAAAATGTTCTGTGATGAGACACTTTTTGCGCCACTGTCAAAGCTGATGCGTTTCGAGGGCACGGAAAGGTACGCGTTCTCCATCC
>NW_017307215.1:169843-170410 GCF_000935625.1 Nanorana parkeri
CCCCCCCCCCCCCCTGCTCTGCACACTGAGCGCAAAATCCTCCAATACATCAACTCCACTTCCAGCTCCACTTAGCCTCACATTCGCTCTCGTGTTCCCTCTCGATGAGACGCGGCGCGGGGACTGTTGTTATTTCACGGCCTGTTACCCTCCCGCGCCGCGGCGTAATGAAAACTGATGAGTGTGTAGAGAGGCCGCCGTACCTGCCCCGCTGACGCCACTTGTCACTGTCATCTCGGGGTGGAGGCCGCCCACCTTCACAGCGGCCCTGGAAATGTCTGCGGGTCGCCCCCCACCCCCACCCAGCCGCTCGCTTCTGTAAAAAACTCTGATGATGATAACTGGCATGCCTGGGCTCCGCCCCCCTCAAATACTCCACATTGACTGAGCAACCTACACAGCCACACAGGCCATTCAAAGACTCCCAATGCATTGTGGGAGGTGATTTTTTGTTTCTGGTGCATGCTGGGAGGAGGAGGAGCTGAAACTCCAATATTTACACTGGTGGCACATGTCGTTCCACCTCCTGCTCTCTCTCCGCACCGCTAGCGAAGACGCAGCATTGGA